>NW_027505439.1:0-191288 GCF_021521415.1 Bidens hawaiensis | reverse complement strand
CGAGCTCAAGTAGACGAGTTAGAGGCACCATTGCTTGTGGAAGACAAGCGTAACTCAAGACCAGTCCAACCATTGTATGGAAGACATATAGAGTTATATGATGACAATGAGAAGAACCACTCTTGATAAAAGTTATGTATGCACAAGTTTTGAACAGAATAGCTTGTGCACATTAACCGTGACACATATTTGAATCTTAATCTACTTATGTTAAGTTGAAATAAAAATTTTTGTCATAGTTTTTTCTTGCTTTAAAGAGATTCTTCTATTTGTGCCTATGTGGTTATAAAATGTACATATGAAAGTCAAAATGATACACTTGCATCCCTGTTGTTTTAAAATACGGAAAATTGTGCCCCTTGGACTAACGGAACCATTTACTGGAGTTAAGTCGAGGGGCAACATAGTTGCTTTTACCTTTACAAGACATGGTATTCCATTTATCCGCTTCGTGTATTTGGATTTACACACTATGCGTCGTTTCTTCTTTGATAAGATAAGCCTCTGTACTTATATGTCTTTCCCACCACCTATTGAAGTTCACCTCCGCCGATTCACCACCTCTAGATCCGGATACTCACCTCCATCCCCGTCTCCTCATTTCCGGCTGTGTCGACCTCCATCATCGTCACCATCTCCGGTTTCATACCACCATTTCCATCTCCGTCTCCTCGCCTTCAATCGGTCTCATAGATCACTAGATATACAGTGTTGAGGCATGCGGTTGGGATCCCATTCATACCACCCTCGTTACCCTCTGTTTGCCAAAATGAATATTTCCATTGCAAATTAAAAACAATAATTTGATATTAATAGAAGATGATATATATATACAACTAATGAGTTTTTTGTAAATACAATTGGTAGAAATTGATTTGTGTGTTTTGCTATGAAATCCGTGTATAGGTCTATAATAGTTCAACTAAGATAGCATTGTGAAAACAAAAGAGAAATAACTCGATCATTAAGTAGAGAAAATAAAATGTATTAAACATATGTATTACAGTTTGTTTAGGTTAATGGTTTGATTTTATAAATTTCCATTTTCAACTACTTAATTGTAACTTTAAGCCATTAGTAGTGAAGAGGTAGGTCCCAGCAGAGCCCAGTTGGACCCACAGGACTCACCTTGAAGAGAGACGTCTGCGCAGAAACCAACTGGATCCGCAGGACCCACCATGCTCAGAGACGTGACGTCCTTACGCGCAGTACGCAAGCTGTTCCCGCAGGAAATGCCTCCCAATGGTGAAGTACTCCGCCTGTTCCCGCAGCTGCGGATACAAGCCATCAGGGAAGGCCACCCGCGCAGCAAGGCTACACGCACAAGGCACTTAGCTCTCAATAATTCAGTAGTCACCTGAAGGAATGAGCAAAGCCGGGAACAATCCCGCACAAATGCGGGAGGGGGAATACTCCCGCCCAAATGAGCCAGTCCGTACGATACTGGAAGATCTTTTGTACTGTAGCTGACGAGGTATGGGCAAAAGATCTGACCAGAGATACGACAGCCCATTGACAACAGTATGGCGAGCAGCATGCTCTTGTACTGTATGTCACTATTAGCCGCTACCTACTCACCAACTCCTGTCATACCACGTGCATAGCCTGCAGTTGGTGGAAAAGGAATAGTACACAGTAGGCCTGGTCACTGTCAGCCGCTGCCTACCCACCAACTACCAGCATGGCACGTGCGTAGGCCACAGTTGGTAGAACAGGAATACTATTCAACCGGCTATACCCTCTTGGAAACCTACCTTCGGCTATAAATACCCCAAATGGTATGATCATCTCATCTTATCTTGTATCTTACATCTTATACCTGATGTCTGCTCTAGCAATCTCTTAATATACACTTATATTCAAGAGCAATCTAGTCTGATTCTCACGCCGGAGGGTGGTCACAAGGAGGTACCCACCCCTTCTCAGTGACGAGCTCACGGTGTCTGTTTTGCAGGTTATCAGAAGAACCATCTTTGCCGGGTCTAACCCCTCGTGGGAAACATCTATTTAACCCCCAGATTATCCGTAATCTGCCCGGGGTCGATTAGTGTTTCTTCATTGGCGCCATCCGCGCATAAAAGCTAGAACTTCATTTCTTTTTAGTTTTTTCAAACTTCTGGAAAGATGGTTAAAGAAACTCCGGTAACCACAACCCCAGCTACTAAGGGGAATACCGGCGACTACACAGTTTTTACGAACACTACCCCGGTTACCTAAGCCGGGGCAAGTGCAGTAAATTTTACGAACACTACCCCAGTTACCCAAGTTGGGGCAAGTGCAGTAAATAATCGCTCACTGGGATTCACCGATACCCAGTTAGAGAGACAACGAACGAGGCTCCCCCGCCAAACACTCGATGAAGTTAAAGCGTGGGCGGAAGCACGTCAAAAAGAATTCCAAGCTGAGTTGGATGAACGCTTACGTTCACTCCAACAGCCTGAGGAATTCGGAGAGTACTGGGACAATGATTCGGAGGAATCCGATAGTGACGCAAACCCTCGTCATAGGGCGAAAGGGAAGCGTAAGGAAACGGACTCCCAACCGAGAAGGCGTTTTGGAGAAACCTTCAAACCAAAAAACGCAGGTGGAAACCCACGTGACTTCTCCAAAACATTTACACCAACTGCTGCAAAGGCGGGAACGTCCAAATTTGCAAGGGACATTGCGGAAGCAATCGTCCTGAAAAGTGCCAAACAGATGTCCAACATCGGCACTTACGATGGTATATCTGATCCAGACGATCATTTGAACAAGTTCATAGCGGGGGCAACCGTCAGTAGTTGGACGGAACCTACGTGGTGTTACATGTTCCAAATGACGCTTGTTGGGGCAGCTAGAGCGTGGTTCGATCGTCTACCGGTCCACCACATCTACGATTGGGAAGACTTCCAGCAGAAATTTAGCCAACACTTCAGCCAACAAAGAAAGTATACCGAAGAGCAATGGACAATCCTCAAATGCATTCGAGAGGAAGATGAATCTTTGCCAGACTTCATCACTCGCTTCAACTCAAAGAAGCTAAGTCTGGGTAATATTAGTGAAGATCTTGTTCGCGCTGCTTTCATCCAGGGCGCGAACGACCCAGAGCTCATCCGCACCTTAACGGGTAAAGATGGCATGCCATCCACATGGGATGCCATCATGACAGCAGCTAAACGCTTTGCGGAAACGGAGAAGCAACTGGGTAGAGATCTCCCCCAGAGCACAAACCTCTACACCCAGAAAACAAGAGAAGACAACGTCCTTACCGCCCGACTAAACAAAAAGCGCAAGCTAGGCATTTGGCAGTCAAGGGTAAACTTTGACACCTCATCCGGCTTGCAACATCGGTTAGGCGGAAGGGATAACGTACAGTCGAACCAGAACTCCAGATGGACGCCACTCACCAAAAGCGTCACCGAGATATTCGCCACTGAGGAGCTCCCATGGCCAAAGGCTCCAATAATCCGACATCGTCACAATGCTGATCGGAGCAAATATTGTGACTTTCACAGGACAAAAGGCCACAACACTGAAAAATGCACAGACGTAAAGGACATTGTCGAAGCATTTGTCAGAGATGGGACGCTCGCAACACCTCGTGGCGTAACGACCGCTGAGCAGGCTGATGCGTGTAGAACCCCAGCTGGGGAAAACACGAATAAAATTGCAACTTCAATGCTACTCGCGTAAACAACGAGATCCCGAACCAGGTGCATATCGGCTCGATGGCACTCCCATCCCAACAACATGGAAGGGAGCTCAATTACACAGTTTGCATGTAGATCAATTCCAAATTTGTAAAGAAAAGGCCCAGAGCCACTTCTAATGGAAATGATTCTCCTTAGAACATCGACGCTGATGATTTTACATTTATACTTATGAACTTTCCACACGGATATGCCGGTCTTCACCGCATACATAAGTGTGAAAGAAGTCGTTGCGTGGGGAAGGCGGCAAAACCCGCATAAACCCAAAAAACGGCAAACCTTCACGCAGGTCAGTTAAAGGTAAAGTTCAGTCATCCCACTAAATGAAAGTGCCGGTCTATCCGCACGAATCATGATAGAGGAAACTGAACACTAACCTATTAACAACCGCGCGTCGAACGGTTAATTTATTCAACACGGATATGCCGGTTTTCACCGCATAATTACGTGGAAAGTCGTTGCGTGGGGAAGGCGGCAAAACCCGCATAAACCCAAAAAACGGCAAACCTTCACGCAGGTCAGTTAAAGGTAAAGTTCAGTCATCCCACTAAATGAAAGTGCCGGTCTATCCGCACGAATCATGATAGAGGAAACTGAACACTAACCTATTAACAACCGCGCGTCGAACGGTTAATTTATTCAGCACTGATGCCGGTACTCACCGCATAATTACGTGGAAAGTCGTTGCGTGGGGAAGGCGGCAAAACCCGCATAAACCCAAAAAACGGCAAACCTTCACGCAGGTCAGTCATAGGTAAACTTTGGTCATCCCACTAAATGAAAGTGCCGGTCCTAACCGCACAAATCATGAGAGGAAACCGAACCTATTGACAACCGCAGCGTCGAACGGTTAACTTATTCA
Organism: Bidens hawaiensis; assembly: GCF_021521415.1. Classification (NCBI taxonomy): domain Eukaryota; kingdom Viridiplantae; phylum Streptophyta; class Magnoliopsida; order Asterales; family Asteraceae; genus Bidens; species Bidens hawaiensis. Next base: position 186,737 of record NW_027505439.1, on the reverse strand, counting down.
AAATACTTTAGAAAATTTCTAACAGAAGGATGAGGAAAACCTCCACGCAGGTTAGATGTAGGTAAATTTTAGCCATCCTACTAAGTGCAAGTGACGGTCCTACCCGCACAATCACGAAAGAGGAAGCAAAACTTCAACCTATTATCTACCACGTTCAAAAGGTTAACTTATTCTAAACACTTAGAAAATTTCTAAAAAGATGAGGAAAACCTCCACGCAGGTCAGATATAGGTAAAGTTTAGCCATCCTACTAAGTGCAAGTGACGGTCCTACCCGCACAATCACGAAGGAGGAAGCAAAACTTCAACCTATTATCTACCACGTTCAAAGGTTAACTTATTCTAAACACTTGGAAAATTGTTAATTTAAACTAAAGTATGCATGAGCAAGTCATATAACGTTTATAAAGCAAGTCATCCAATGAAAGTAGCGGTCTTACCCGCACAAAGATTTATATTTCATAATATTCATTACAAGAATGGCCGGGTAACTACCCGCCTACAAGAATATAAATCTATACAAGCTAAACCTATCCTAACAGTGGGAAGGGATCTTCAGGACCACTTCCACTTGGACTAGCACCATCAGTAGAGCGTGGCGGTTCAAGGAAAGCTTTAAGGATAGCTAGCCCATCATCAGCAGCAGCAACTTCGTTCACCTTCTCCACCACCGGATGCGGGAAGGCGGCATACTGATTCACTGCTTGGTCATAAACAGCTTCAGTATCCACATCATACAAAGGGAAGTTGGAAGGCGGGATGCCTTTCTCAACGAACCCTAGACCAAGCAGGAAGCCGGCCTTTTCCCCATCCTCATGAGAAGCGTTGAGGGCTGCGCTCATGGCATCGTCGTATGATGTGTCCGTGAAGACTCGATGCACAACCTACAAAAAAATATACAAGTATCAAAACCTTTTCTATTTACAAAGAAAAGCGTGAAGACATTATGAAGCTAAGCTTACCTGAGACAACGCTTCTCGAAGAAGCCATTCCTTGGTAACCAGAGCTTCCTGGAGGGCAGCTTGAGCTTCGTTACGGGCGCGTTCGGCTTCACTTTTGTTAAGGTTGGCAAGCAACACTTCTTTAGCCGCAGCCTCTTCAACGCCCTTTAGCTTCCGCTCAGTATGATCAAGCACCCCCCTCTGGTCCAAGATCTCTTGGAGCTTCTTGGCGTCTTCCATCGCCAAGGCATCATGAGCCTGTTGGAGCGCCTCTAGTTTGGCTTTAAGTTCCTCATTCTCGAGGCGTAAAGGCCCAGCAACAGCTTCAGCCTTGGTGGCCCTCTCGGTTGCGTTCCGTGCAGTTTCCTTAGCCAGCCGAAGCTGTTCGTTAACAGCTTGGGCAGCCTTGGAACGGGCCTCGAGCCGGGCCTGAACTTCAACCTCGAGGGCCTTGAAGGCCTTCTCCTTTTCCGCAGCCACTGCGGTAAGCCTCCTATTCTCCTCCCGGACAGCCCGCGCCTGAGCTACTTCTTGGATGCGAGCTGCTTTTAACTTGTCGTTTTCACGACAAAGCAGCTCGACGCGCGGCTGCATCCGGGCCAGGAGAACCCGAAGCTCATTGGTTAGCCTACCCTCCTGGTAGTTAGCCATGGCTTCCCCCAACGCACCACTGGGAGCTGCGTGACGAGCCCACTCCACGCACTCCACAGGCGTGCGAAGGGTTGTTCCTCGGCGGATGTTCCATCGTGGAACATACACTTCATTGGAATCCGACACTCGCAAAAAACAAAAAGCGGTTAGGAAAAGATGATAAAAAAAAGGCCAAAAGAACCCTACGCACCTGTAGCGTCGACAACAGGCCGATAGCCGCCAAACCCATCACCTGAACCCAAGGGAAATCCATCCAAGAGGTCAGGCAGATGGGAAGGAGGCAGAGGTTGGCGAGAAGCCCCAAGCATACCTGGAGGATCGGCCGTAGCTGCCGACGTCGGAGGAGGCATGGAGGCCGCCGCGGTAGAAACCAACGGAGGTGAACTCACAACCGTGGTCGCCGCTGCGGAAGTACCCGCAGGAATAGTCACCGCCGGCTAGTAACAGATTCAGTAAATATGGCACTGACAGCCGGCGGAGATGTCATCGCAGTTGGAACAGTTGGCTCAACTGGGTGAGCAACTGAACCAACAACTGAAGCAGGCGCAGCATCCTGGGTCATCGCCTCAGGTAGGTTGACCAAACCTACCGTCATGGGTCCGGAGGTGCTCCTCCCCGCTCCACCCTGGAATGCGGTAGCATCCACGCCTACACAAAGAAGATATAAGTATAATGGCGGAAAGATATGAAGTTAAAAAGTAAAGGAAGTTTGTACTTACGGGTTTTCTTGAGCCTAAAAGTGCGAACAGGCGGGGACGAACCCGATGGAGCCGGCCTCTTCACGCCGCTCACCGTCGTTGTCCTGGGCTGCTCGGAGGTGACGGTCGTCTCAGCCTCCGGAGCAGTGGTCTTATCACCACCAGGGTTCCCCGCCACCTCCTCGCTCTCAGTCTCTGAATCAGACCGAGGCACCGGATCGGCAGTGGAGGCAACCTTCGCCTTCCCCTTCCCGCCGGCAGCCTTCTTCTTCCGCACCAACTGAGGACCATCTGCGGATTCCTCATCAGAACACAAGATTAGAGGAATTCCAGCAGAGGTTTCAGCATTGAGGGGTCGAGGGTTGAATAACTCCTTACCTGGCCGCCTGGCGCTCAGGATCTCGTGGCCTGGCGGGTAGACCTCCACGAACCGATCCGCCGTCTGTTCAAGGATGGGCAACTCGTTCTCATCTAGAGCACGAGTACCCATCCGAGCGGGACTATCAGCCTCCCGTGGATGCAGGAGCGACTGCAAGTCGTTCCCTTCTGAAATAAAAGAAAAACAGTTAGAAGACAAACCTATATAAACAAAGAAGACAGAGCATACCGTAAGGGACAGAGTTCAAACCGTATTCGAGGACGATGGGAACCTGTGACGCCTCCTTCCACACCCGGCTCATCCCAAGCATCACCATCCCAGACGCCGCAAAGCGGTATACCGGAGTCTGGACCCGGGAGATCTTGGCGAACCACTCCGCCTCCTGGTAGTTGAGGGCGTGAAGGGCGGGGAGTGCTCTCCCATTCTTAAAGGTCATCGCAAGGGGGATGACGCGAGCGGAGATATAAAAAAACTCACGCTTCCACGACCGAAGACAGCGCTCGGTAGCGCAGATCTTCAACCCCTTGATCCGATTGACCAAGGTGTACCACCCCTGGATGCACCTCCAAGAATAGAAGGTCATCAACCGGTTAGCATGGGGCTCCACGCCCAGAATGAGGCACACCCACTCAAAGTGGCTTATCTTGGCGATCGCCATCGGGTGTACCTCCGTCAGATGCACGCCGTGCCTCTCCAAGACACGGTATACAAACTTCGTCAATGGGAACCTGAGATTCCCATAAACGAAGAATGCAGCGTACACCCCTATCTTGCCCTGGGGGGCATCGTACACCGTCTGGTGTGGCTCCGGAAACTCAGGCTCGAACGACTCGAGCATGAACTTCCGGACGACGTACCGATAGAGGTCGGCCGGAAGAGCACACTGGCATTCGCCAGCAGTGCTCTTATCATCTTTATCAGACGTAGACGTCGGGATCTCGACGTGCACGTCAGATTCTTCGGCAGCAGCTTCAAAATCGTAGGTAGAAGACATGGTTTGGAGGTAAAGAAGAGTGATTTCAGGAGAATGCTTGGCAGAAAGTATTCGCCGGAAATCGTTTACAAGAAGAGAAGAGTGAAAGTGTGAATTACAAGAGACCCTCTTCCCCTTTATATACTCATCGCAATTAATGCGATGAATTTAATGCGGAAGAGAGAGAAATCGCAGGTGCAATGAAACTATGACACGTGGCAAAGTGCAAGCTGGCAACAGCTGTTGAAAGGACGCGTGCCATTAATTTCGCGGCCACGCGCCCGAAAAATCGCGCCCACGCGTCTGAAAAAGCGTCTGGAATGACCATGTACTGTCACGTCACCATAACTTCCTGCACGTCCTGACACAGTCAGAATAAACCGTCGGACGACGTTTCAACAGTTTGGACTGTTCTTATCCTTTCACCAACTCTTCGAATTTCAAAATTTCAAAAAGATTCAAAAGTAAGCGGGAAAATACCCCTTACCTTGGCAACCAAGTAACTGTAAGACAGGTGCGAGTACAGTGTTAAGGCAAAACCCTTCACATACTTAGCACTGCAGGGAATTGAAGCCAAGAATACCTCGGCGACCAAGTAACTATAAGACGGGTGCGGGTACAGTGTTAAGGCAAAACCCTTCACATACTTAGCACCCGCAGGGAATTGACGCCAGGAATACCTTGGAAGTAAAGTAACCGTAAGACGAGTGCAGGTACAGTGTCAAGGCAAAACCCTTCACATACCTAGCGCTCCGCAGGGAATTGAAACCAAGAAGGATCTTCTGGGCAATGCTTGCGGAAACGGGAATAACATCCCCACATAGCGGGAACGTCGAGAACTACATTGTTTGAAGCTTCAAGATGGAATTGGTGGTTTTAACATAATTGATCACTATGTTCAAAACTACCAAAACCTCATGGAGAATCCACACAAGTGTGACTCAACGCTCCTGACTTGCGAGGAGGTTACAGACCTACCCGCATCATACCCAAAGATCAAGCAGGAAAGTCGGGAATTTCTGCAAGTGACATAAGGACTTCCGCGGGAAGAATCCCCATGGAAAACCTTAAAACTAAACCCTTTTCAAAAACCCTTTGCTTAAGTCCAAAAGTTCACCTCACTTATTAAACACTCATGAGAAGAACATTGGACTGGGGAGACTTGAAGAGGTAGGTCCCAGCAGAGCCCAGTTGGACCCACAGGACTCACCTTGAAGAAAGACGTCTGCGCAGAAACCAACTGGATCCGCAGGACCCACCATGCTCAGAGACGTGACGTCCTTACGCGCAGTACGCAAGCTGTTCCCGCAGGAAATGCCTCCCAATGGTGAAGTACTCCGCATGTTCCCGCAGCTGCAGATACAAGCCATCAGGGAAGGCCACCCGCGCAGCAAGGCTACACGCACAAGGCACTTAGCTCTCAATAATTCAGTAGTTACCTGAAGGAATGAGCAAAGCCGGGAACAATCCCGCACAAAGGCGGGAGGGGGAATACTCCCGCCCAAATGAGCCAGTCCGTACGATACTGGAAGATCTTTTGTACTGTACCTGACGAGGTATGGGCAAAAGATCTGACCAGAGATACGACAGCCCATTGACAACAGTATGGCGAGCAGCATGCTCTTGTACTGTATGTCACTATTAGCCGCTATCTACTCACCAACTCCTGTCATACCACGTGCATAGCCTGCAGTTGGTGGAAAAGGAATAGTACACAGCAGGCCTGGTCACTGTCAGCCGCTGCCTACCCACCAACTACCAGCATGGCACGTGCGTAGGCCACAGTTGGTAGAACAGGAATACTATTCAACCGGCTATACCCTCTTGGAAACCTACCTTCGGCTATAAATACCCCAAATGGTATGATCATCTCATCTTATCTTGTATCTTACATCTTATACCTGATGTCTGCTCTAGCAATCTCTTAATATACACTTATATTCAAGAGCAATCTAGTCTGATTCTCACGCCGGAGGGTGGTCACAAGGAGGTACCCCCCCCTCCCTTCTCAGTGACGAGCTCACGGTGTCTGTTTTGCAGGTTATCAAAAGAACCATCTTTGCCGGGTCTAACCCCTCGTGGGAAACATCTATTTAACCCCCAGATTATCCGTAATCTGCCCGGGGTCGATTAGTGTTTCTTCAAGTAGTAACCCCGAAAAAAAACTGATCTCAATAGAAACTTCTGGCCTACTAATTAGTGGCAACACGCGCACGATCAGTAGAAACTGCACAATAATAATTGAGTGATAGTAGCCCGAACCATCCGTATGACGAGAAGTAGCAACTGCAGGGTAGAAGCCTCCTACAACTTTAGGCTATGCGCAGTGGAGGGGCTACAAAATTGGACGTTTTGTGACATGTAGCGTCAATCAACAAATGATGGGTTTTTGTTTTAGCGGTGTACCGGTATTGTAGCCCTATATATATATACACACACAATATAATAATAATAATAATAATAATAATAATAAAAACCAAACCGGTGACAAATAACACTCCCCCCCCCCCCTCTATCGCCCCTATTATTGCCGGGGGGGGGGGTTGTTCATCAGTTTTGTAGCCCCCGTCGCCCACAAAAGTCGCCCCAGTACGCATGGCCTTATATCAACTTGCACCCCCACTTTGCTATTGAGCACGCAGTTAGTGGCAAGTTGCAACTGGTGTGGAACCAGCCTCAAAAAATAAACACTGCTCTCAAGTGTCACATTGCGCCCACATGATGTGCGGGTCACGGTGCTTAACACCAATTAGGATTGGTACTTGTTTCATATGGCTAAGGAAACAATTTCTATTGAATTTTCATTTATATATCACTTCAAAGTTCCACCCACGCACCTATATATGTAGAAAAAGTTCCTTTTCATTTCCAATCTTAACACGTTTCCAACGTAAAACCTTGAGTATCGGTATGTCATTCATCTTACCCATATTTTTAAATTACACATTTTGGTTCGTTGTGAAGCTCTCATCATGGAGAACATAAACCTATTAAATAATATTTATATTACTAATAATAATTATATATAACTATTTGTTTTTAAAATTATTACCCATAAGTGAAAAAACCAATTTTCATTATTTTTCCACATGTTAAATTCAAGAGACAACATACATGTCTGATATTTAGGCTGTTTTTGGTTTTTACATAATTTCCAATAGAAGTTGGCATATTTTATCCAAAATGGACCACCACTTATAATGTGGAATGCATGAAGCCATGAATGTTGGCACTTCCACTACAGATGACACTGGAGTGATTGGAGCACTCCTTGAAGTATAAATTATGAACTCAAAAGATTTAAAAAAAGAAAGATATTTAAAAAAAATGTTTTAAGATGAGTGAACACTAGGGTGTTGGCGTTTTCAAATGTTTCAAATTTCAATTATGAACTCAAAATAATTAAAAGAAAGATATTTTTGAAATAAAAAATATTTGTTATAAGATGGGTGAACATTAAGGTTTAGGATTTTTCAAATGTTTCTCTACTTGGCTTGTATGTTACCTATTTAAAGTCAAACATGGTATAGATACCTTGAAGATTGCCAACCTCTAATTATTTTGGCCTACCAGCATATTCAGAAGACAACAAAAGGGTTAAAGGACTAAATAAAGATATAGGTTATGACAGGTCCACCTTTAAGAATAAAGGTTACATTGGGGATGATAAAGGTTGTGGTGGAGGTCAAATTGTAAAAATAAATGTGAGGTGGTGGTGGTGGTGGTGGTCTGGTGTAGGTGAGTCAGGTGAGGACTGTGGTTTATAGTAGATTAAAAACCGTGTTATAAGTCAAAACCTCCAAATACGAAAAACAATTACTTGAGTCATATTCAAAAGAATAATATAAGTGTCCAGTTGTCCATAAAACATACAATAACATTCAAGACCAGGGTGTTATTTATTTGGGATTTTTACTAACACCATTGTACATCAACCACGCATATTCCCAAACCAAAAAATCAATTACATATTTTCGTTTCTAAACCATAGTGTATATTCATATCGATTTCACTAAATCAATTGCATATTTCTCATTACTAAAACATATATAGGAAAGGAAATATGTAATTAATAATCTTAGGAAGGGAAATATGTAATTGATTTTTTGTCTTGAAGAAATATGTAGTTAATGATTTCAGAAAGGGGAGATATGTAAAAGCCCTTATTTTAGATGGCGTATACACGATTAGGATGACAACACTTAACTAAAATCAAAAAATCTATAGACCACAAAGCAAAATTTGAACCTCTTAATGGAATCTATGTATTGTACATGGGGTTTACTGGAATCTTGAATAGGCATTTTTTTTATGGTAAGGACTCTACACGTTCAAATATAATTGGTGAGGTTCTAGCACCATGTTGGATGACTTACAAGCTAAAATACATTATTTTTGCTATATAATATTTATCGTTAACAATAACCCCAACCAGTAACTAAAAGGATGCAACACTTAAATAATTATCATTACTTTATAGAGATTATTCAAAAGGTCACATATTTTAGGCATTTGGCCATCCTCCAAAAGCATACTCTGCCTATATATATCGACAAGAATATTAACATGTCATATGCAGGTGACAAAATAAATCCTTTATTTATAAGCCTATATCTGCTATCATCTTCATAAGCCATAGGTAAGAACCTCTCAACATTTATCCATGGCTATTCAAAATGTTTCCTTCTTCTCTATGGCATTGATCTTCTTCCTTGGAACATGCGCCAATATCGGTATGATCTATATCTCCATATATGCATGTATTTCTTCAGCTGTAACATGCAATTATCAATCTCTACAATAGTGTAACTCAGGGTTGGAATTTGAAGTTGTTGCATAGAATAAGCGGCTGCTAATATATAAGTTAAGAACATCTTATTTGATTTTAATGTTTGAAAAAAAAGGTCCTAAATGTTTGTTTACATGTTACTTGCAAAATCTGAAAACTTGATACATAAAGTCTAGTTATAACTTATAACCAATTAAGTGATTACTTTAATTTTAAAATATGTTCTTTTTGGATATTTGGTTTGTAATTTGTGATTGTTCTTTTACTGAATGGTGACAAACAGTGAATGGGGGAGCACCTCCACCACCACAGTTCACTTACTTGGGCCCATCTGACCCATCAAATTGGGGGAGTCTAAGCCCAACATACTCGAACTGCTCTAAAGGAAAACATCAGTCTCCGGTCAACATAGTAGAGTCAAAATGCGATTATGATCGAAACCTAAAGCCGTTAGACATCGAATATAATATTGCTGTCAATGCTACTCTTGTTGACAATCTATACAATGTTCAGGTTTGTATTCGCTCATGTCGTTTATTTAATCAGTTTTGATTTTGTTCTTTAATTTTGACTTTTGGAACCATGTAAATCTTTCTACCAATTTTGACTTTATGTGTTTATTATTTGACTTTGACTTTTGAACCTTTCATCTTGACCGAGATCATTTTTGGTAAAAACTAGTGCAGATTAATTATGATGGAAATGCAGGAATGTTGAGAATAAATGGTAAAAACTATAGTCTAATTCAAATGCATTGGCATTCACCTTCCGAGCATCGCCTCAACGGTCTTCAGTATGTGTTTCTTATGTTTTAACCATACACTTTGACTTTTAAAGTCAAACATTTAACATAATGCTTCATAATTATAGGTATGCTGCTGAGCTCCATTTGGTTCACAAAGCCAATGATGGGGAAGTATCAGTTGTAGCCATTCTTTACCGCTATGGTCATCCTGACCCTCTTCTATCTAAAGTAAGTTGTTTCATAATTGGAAATTAAATGTTTTATAGTATTACTATGTATTACGGGTGTGTATGAAACCGCAAAATCCAAAGAAAGAAATAAAGGAGAAAAAGCATAACCAAAATAACTTAACCCAAACAAAAACCCATGGTTTGGTTTATGTTTTGGCAAAAACCAAACTTTCAATCTGGTTTCAGTTTTGCATGTAACTAAATCGAAAAAACCGAACTAAACTAAATTTATGAATTTTAATTTATATTTTGAACCTTAAGACATTTTTAAGAATTTAATAAATAGTGTAACACAAATATCTTAGTCCACATTTATAATAGTCATTTAATTAGCAAAAAAATTAAAAAAAATAGGCTCAAAATCATTATTTTGGGAAAAAGGAAAATTTCGGCCTAAATATTTCATGCCCAAATGACAAAACGAAAACCGAACCAATCTCTAATTTATTTATTTTCTTATAATATTTTTTCTAATTATTTTTTTGGGTTTCTAGTTTGATTAGTGGTACATTGATTAGTGATATGTATCCAATGATGGTAATAAATACAAGCAATTGATATTCAATTTATTACACTAAATAGATCCAATCCAACCTGGCCCAATTGAGAAAAATGGTTCATAGTAACAAACAAGCCCAGATTCCTATCGGAACCATCACCACAACGGAAATTAGGAAACACTCTCGGAAGTATTACCGATATGTCGGATCGTTTTCGACGCCTCCATGCACCGAAGGCGTGATTTGGAACATCCTTGGCAAGGTATGATCATGATTCCATTGTTATAACTTGATTTCTCTAGATTTCTATGTCATTTGGGTTCAACGAAAACGATAGGTACGCTCAATTTCACAAGAGCAAGTAGACGTGTTAGAGGCGCCATTGCCTGTGGATGACAAGCGTAACTCAAGACCAGTTCAACCACTAAATGGAAGACATATAAAGTTATATGATGACGACGACGGCGGCGATGATATGAACCACTTTTGATTAAAATTGTGTATGCACAAGCTTTGTGTGCACCACGTTAATGGGGACATGATTTAAATACTAAATGACTTATGTAAAGTACCTAAGTTGAAATAAAAAATTAGTTATGGTTATGTTGATCATAAAAAATACTTTATTTTTGTGTAGTACTGGTGTGGTCCCATCCAGGGCCGGTCTTGAGGCATGGCAGGGTAGTCGACGGCTACAGGTCCGACATCCCGTTAGGCTCGAAATTATTTAAAAAAAAATTATATGTATTTTTATCAAAATAATGTGTATAATCAATGTTTTAATACAATTACATAACCACTAGCTTGATCTAGTAGTAAAGGGGTAAGACATCTAACCAAAAGGTTGTGAGTTCTAGTCTTATTTAAGGCAAATTTAAGCTTATTTTTATACAAAAAAGTTTTTACACAACTCAAATCATAATCAAGTAAGCCTAAATTAAATTGTTTACAACAAAATGTTTATTTTACCTAAGGCCCAAAAAAATTTCGCCTTTGGACTAAAAAATTTTTCGCCTTCTCGGAGCCGGCCCTGATCCTATCCCTTCACTCCATGGGTTCTCTCTGAGTCTCCAAGTATCAAATAATACATGCTTCCCGTGTAGATTAAGAATGAGATCGGTACCGGTACCGGTCTTGAAAATCGCAATTTTTTGTATATGTATCTACGGGAGGTCATGTACTTCTTTTATTTTAGCTATGGATTGATTTTGTTCTTAAAAACCCATTTTAGAGGAAAACTTAAACTTTTACACTACAGAAAAAAGAAAAGTGTCAGGATTGTGGTATGCTTGTTTATTTAGACAAGTGGAACTTGATCCATTGTTCTTGGATCCACAAAAGAGGTTTAGTGTTTTGTTATTATATTAGATTGGTAAACTCTCATGCTCTTTAATTATTGATGAGCGGGTAAAAGAACGTGTTTATAAAGTTTAATATCGTGCATTTTAACTGTTTATATGTATCGAACATGATTAGTTTGAGTTCATTATATTTGCAGGTAATTGGAGCTTAAACAAGCTATTTCTAAAGCATGAAGATTAAGAAAAATCAGTTAGTATGAAGGAGGAAGCATGCTTAAGTGTTGGATGGAAGATATAATGAAAAAGAGAATGGGCATTTTGTTATATGGGAGTAAGGTTACTCTACAAGGGCGTAACATTGCTCAATACTTGAAAAACCAAACAAACTTCAAATTGAGTGGGGCGTAAGGTGGTTGGACGAGGGAGTAACCTTATGCCAGTTTACCCAGGTAGGGCGTAGCCCTACTCACTAAGGGCGTAACCTTACGCCCTTGTTGAGATTATTATGTTGAATCCGTTTTCCAGCCACCTATTTAAGTAAAACTAACCCTAATTTGAATATGACATCTCTCCACGGCCGTTTTGGACGATTTTGGAACCACTTTCCACCATAATCAACTATGCTATCATCCTTCCAACCAAGAATCGAAACATCCATGATCAAGATACAACGCTAAATCGTTCGTGACCATATCCGAGAGTAGGGTTATGTTTGTAAGCAAGACTTTTTGTATTGAACCTTTACATTGGAACTAGAGTTTATTAATAAGTTAGTTGATTAATCTTTTACGTTTGTTTGTGCAAGTAAACAATTTTTCGTAATTGAATGCGTTAAGGTTTTATTAGTTAATTGATCTGTGGTCATCAACTTTCAGGATTATGGATTAGGTTCTTAGAGTCATTGACTCGTTTATCTTTAACCACTGAATTGATTGCATTTATCAAACCTTAAAATTGATAAACAATTAGGTTATTATTCAACCAAGTCAATTGTTCGGATTAAGTTCTGACAATCAGTAAGGTCAAATATTTAGTCTTTTGATTATAGGAACAAACGAGTTTTACAAACATGTTTAATCAAATAGTCTAAGCTGCTTCGCAACCTGAAACCTGGAGTTTGGTTTTTTTTTTTATTTCTCAATTGTTTTACAACCAAATCATTTTTCAAACCGATTGACATCATTTGTCCACCTAATATAATTAGTTAGAAATTTTACAACCAAATCAATTTTCAAACTGATTGGCATTGTCTGTCCACCTAGTATAATTAGTTAGTAATTATTGAACTTGATTATCATTTGTATAAGAGACTGTTTAAAAGACTTTTTGCTTAAAAGAAACTTTATAGTTAAGATATATGCATCCTTTTCAATGTGGCGCAGTGATAGGAAGCTTGAGTTTTTTAATGGAGATTCAGGTTCAATCCCCACAAATAACATTTTAGAGGGGGTACGCATGACTCAATGAATGAAGACTGTGATCTTTGTGTTCTCCAGTTCAATCCTGAGGGCGTCCGGGTTTTATCACCAGTGAGCCTTAAGACGAATGGGTTTTTTACAGAAACTGTAGATAACTTGGAGACGCTTACAGCTGGGTTGGCCAGCTCGCAGTGGCCTTTTTTCATTGGGTCATCCCGTATGGAGTACCTAGTCAATTTTCTGTTTGTTGGTCGTTAAAAAAAATAGTTAAGATATATGTATTTTTTTTTTTAAATTTTCTAATACGCTTTTATTCCTAAACTTTCGTTCTCATAAAAGACTTAGAAGTGAATATATTTAATAGAAACATAGGAACAACAATTTGGTTAAATTTAATCTTTCATTTTTTTTATTTCTACTTTTCAAATCTAATCTCTTACCTAACCTTCAATTCACATCTTAAATTATCTACATGAGAAAAAAAACATTTAAGAATTACATCAAACAACTTGTTTGCATAGTAACTTATCATTTATGCTAAAGTTCACAAATAGGTTAAAACTCAGAATTGAAATTAGCAACAATCAAATTCTTCTTTATCATCACAAACAAGATAAGCCTATCAAATTAAGTCATTAAAAACGAAAAAATTAATCTTTCACAAGATTGATTCACACATAAAGCACAATGAAGATGAAAACTCGACGGTTTGACTCTATGGTGGATTGGTGGGATTATAGATTTTCGGATTTGCATATCAATTAAATATTTGTTACGGTTAATTTTTATGTGCGTGCTATGTATTTACCTTAATAAAAGTCCTAAGATTTACCTCATTTAAGTTGTTTTCTTCTTTTGAGGTGTAAAATTATTAATAGTTCTTCCACATTCTTATCATATTGCATAAAATTTCTTTGATACTTCTTATTTCTTTCTTAAAAGGTATATTTAATTCCAAAAGTTATACTCAAGTACAAATATCAAAAAAGATATAATTATTACATGTATATCTATGAGGTAAACCTTAAACGTAAAGTGTTTTTTTTCTTCCAATATTACACACAAAAAACACTAGCATGATAATGAATAAAGCCCTTAATATCTCCATATGTTTTAAATTTATAGCGTACAAATATTATTAACTTTTTTAGGTAAAAGCAGCTTATAGTCACGTAGTCAATCCGGAAACACAACACGCAACTTCAATTTCAAATTTAGCCTAGCTCGGAAACCCCATACCATTAGGGGTTTAAGGGGTTAAATTTAAACTTGGTGTCGCATGCTCATTTTCGGGTTGATAATAGGGATTCAAATTGCACTTATCTCTTTTCTTTTATTTTTTAACTACGAACAGTTATGATTTTTTTAATAATAATTGAATCATATTAATGCCGGCTGTATACACATATTAAAAATACAAATTACAAACAAAAGAAAAGAAAGATTTATAAACACGAAAGAAATGAATGCAACCGTCACTAATAGAATGAAGTATTATAAAGGCCATAAACAAGTAGTTTAACTTCACCTTAGACTTTAACATCTCGCAGCACCAATTTTTACCGTACCCTATCGGCCTATAGCTAGGTGGGCCCCATCCTAACAAACCAACATGCCACGTCAACGCTTGACGGTCTGTTCACTTGTTCAGTCAACATCTCACCTCACCTCACCTCACCTCAAGTCTTCCGTCCGACCGACAGCTGTCACATTATTCCTTCCCGGAACCGAATATTCCGACGAACCGTTACAACCAGATCGAAATAACAACAACCGTACACAACACATAAACCCGGTTTTCCGTCGAGTCACACCTTTCTCCGGTTCGATCACCGGTCTATTCACCTTCTTCCGGTTCCGGCGAGGACAGTTCTTCGATCTAACTCTACCGAGACACGACACCTTCGGCGACGACGGTTCCGTCATCGAAAGAACCGCCGGTTCTTTATTACCAATCGAATCGGATCTCTTCGGAAATAATAATATGTTCTTAAGCTTACAGTTCCTACGCTTGGAATCAATATTATTCTTATTCGTTCTGACCACCGCTTTCGAATTCAAAAACGATATCTGCAACGAACTCACGTTACCGTTCTTCGGTGTTACGATCGGATTCAAATGAATCGAATTCGAGTTTCCTTTTATCGATTCGTTTCGATCTAAGAAGGCGTTGCGATCGAACCAGTCGAATGATTCTGGCGCGTAATCGACAACGGTGCTTTCTGGAATGTCTTGATCTCGAAGCTCGTCGGCGAGTGTCTCGCACGTGATTCTACCGTCGCTGACGTGGCATGCCGGAAGTTGAGGTAGGGGTTCTGAATCTACTTGCGGCATTGTTTATGTTTAGGTGGTGGAGGACTCACAGTCACAGTACTTGTTTTATGTTTTCATGAAATGAAATTCAAATACTTGTGGGAGGAAGCGTTTTAAATGTACAGATTGTTAGATATTTATAACAGAGACTTTGGTTCAAGTGTATAGATCAATTCAAGACAAAAATATTGTTGAAATCTATGGTCAAAGAAATTATAATAAAAAGAATTCATAATTTCTTACGTGTTAAATTATTATTTTTATTATTTGAACGGCACATGTTAAATTATTACTTTACTCCGTAAATATCATTACTATAAATAATTGGAATTAAATATATGGTTTACAAAAGATGAAATAAAGTTCAGGTTTACAACCTTAGCTTAGCTTAGCTTAGCTTAGCTTAGCTTAGAGCATTCTAAACATATCCTGCATCTTTATCACTATGGTAGTGTTTGATATTCAGGAATGACATGTAAAATAAAATGATTCATTACGTGAGAATGAAGAAAGTTGTGTTTGGTTGTTCAATTAAATGGAATCATCCATTACACATTGAATCTCATTCAATCAAAACCATTACTTCACGCACCCTTTTTTTTTCATTTCATTCACTCTCACCTTACTTTCTCAACACCACCACCACCTAACAACAATCATCACCACTACCATCGCCACCACCAGAACATGACTGCCATCGTCGTCATCGCCACCACCTTCGCCATCACCACCGCCGCCACCACCACCACCAGCGCTGCCACCGCCACCTGACCATAGCCACCACCACCTCCGTCGTGGCCACCCTACCATTGTCATCACTACCAATGCTACCATTTTCACCCCCATCATCACAACCACCCCCGCCTGACCGCCACCACCATTTTCGTCGTCGGAGCTATCACAACCACCGTCGTCATTTCAACTTTTTTTTGTTTTTTTTTTAGTAAAAAATATATATTTTGGGACAGGAATATTTTTATTATTTATATATCATTTCTACAATTTTTTATACCAAACAACATAAATTAATTATTCATTTCATTCTCATAGGTTAACCCAACAAGACAAAGGAATGGTAATGATCCATTTCATTCCCTTGTTCATATCATTTCTTCTCTTATTCCATTCCCTATTTATTCCATTACTTCCAACCAAATATACCCTATAATTACACTATAAACACCATATTTTTCTTTTTTGTTTAATTAATAATATTTTTTTATATTTTTATCATTACAGTTTTCTCTCTTATCTACTCACAACCAAATCAAAAAATATTAAAAATTAAATAGGGGCAAATTTTGTTTCCCAAATTTTATAAAAAATCACTATTTTTTTTATCTTCACTCTATAATTTACACTCACAACCTTATTATTTGCAAACTTCACTCATATAATTTTAGAGGATATGCTGAGAATGCTTTCATGGTGAAAGAGTATAATCGTCAGCCTGGGAGTATCCCAGACCCAATAAGAGCACCGTCCCGAATGTCTCGGGGCCAAACAGAATTCACTTGGCCCGATGTAGCCATCTTGTTCACCCTGCCTCCAATGTCTTTCTTTTCGACGATATTACCGTTACATTTTAAATTAAAAACTATTTAAATAATATAATTGTATAATAAATCACCACTATCCAATTTTCACACCCAAAAAGAAGACAAGAAGACATTAAAAGGCTTTTGGTGTTTGAATTGGAAATAGGGAAGAATTCGACAACCGGTACGGGTAATGCATCCGAGATAAATAAGAAAGATCATGTGCGCTAGCATCATTTTACACAATATGATCGTAAAGAACGAGGTCAACGCGATATCTCCGAAATACATACCTGATTATAATGTTATTTAATTTTATAGGGTTTGGATCAAATACAAATGAAATTAACGTGCTAAACGTGAGAATCAAGTAGAGTAATTATATATACAAGTAGAGTAATTATGTAATTACTCTATGATAATTACTTTATGATGTAATTCCATAATTACTCTACTTGTATATATAATTACTCTACTTGATTCTCACGTTTAGCACATTAATTTCATTTGTACGTTAACATTCCCCTAATTTTATATTATGTTTTTTTACTTTTGTATTTTAAAACAGTTTAGTTAATTTGGTTTTAAAAAAACAATAACGAAATAAACAGGATAAATGATGGATTGGTGTATTAAGGTTATACAATATATTGAAACAGAATAACATGACGCTATTATGAATGAGTGAGATGATAAAAGATGTGTAGAGAGTAGATGAAAGCTCCAACCTTAGATCAAGGTCATTAATCAATAATTAAGACTCGTTAAATTATGTGGTATCCTCAACCTACATGCTCATGATAAGATATGACAACTTACCAGTTACTTGCGTACTATTACTCTACAAGTAGCATTAATGATAAAAAAATAGACTCAATCCTACAATAATCATACAAGTGTCATATAAAAGAGATGAAGATTATTGGTCTCTTCTATAAATAGAGACCCGCTGTTATGTACGGGCCCTTTTATTATGTTTAATAAAGGTAATGGTTATTCACACACCATTTTTGGATATTCACACACCCTCTAAACACACATATTATCTCTATATACACCCTTTAAAGGGTGTATGAATAACACATCCCTTAATAAATAATAATTGTTACACTATTTTGCCTACTTTGAAACGTGTTATATGTATATATAAGCTACGTAAATGCCTAGTAGTAGTTATTTGATCCTTGATCCGATTGGACAAATATAGGCTTAAACACACACCTCTCATATAGTCATATCTCGTGTAAAATTATGTTTAAAAGGAAGCATCTGATTAAGGGGGGATAACCCCCTTTATACTTCAACAACAAATGGGAACACGAATGGGAACACGATTGTATGTAGCATCCTTAACGCGTGTAGTTTATATTTAGGAGCTCTATTACATGATTTTCATCATAAAAACACACTGTTAGCGCGTACATGGTCAATTCATATTGTGTAATATATTTTTCATTTTGATAACTAATGAAATATGGACATTTATATATACACAATTTTGAGATTTGTTCTACTCTCTTTTGCAAGTTTCTTATGCTTCATAGGTTTTACTCAATGCAAGTTTCTTAAACTTAATATTTTTGTAACTATAATATTTAACTAATTAGATTCCGAAATGTTACGATACAACAATGTAAGTAAACTTTACGTGATTTCTGAATATACCCTCGATGTGTTTTTTTATCTACGTTTCGAACCGAGCTTATACCAATTAAATGTCTGTTGCGAGCACGAGAGAATCCCACTAGTTTTGTATAAATACTAAGTATAACTATTCATATGTTTATACCTAACGCTCTACCCCAAAAAAATATTCAAAAGATTAATTTATTTATCGAAGAATATCAAGAAAATATAGACACGATGGACACTCGATGCACGCTTGAAAAGGTCAATTAATTGATGCCATGACTTACAAGGTTGTGTCATAGATTGACAATAAGGACCTGGTTAATTTTAAAATTACTTTTCACGGTATTTAAGTGAACATTTTCTGAAATTTGACAAACAAAGCGTTTTACAAATAAGACTTAAGACTTGCAAGTGATTTGTTAGCGATCTCTAACTCTTTAAGGTTTAAACGTATTCCATATAAGAAAAAAAAAGTTCATAAACTAAAGGAGAAGTGCTCTATAAGGTTTATTGTAATATTCACCGCTTATATGTATTTGTGAGTGATTATATATGCTATCAAGATTAAGTATAATGTGTGGTCTCTACATTCCTTAAACGTAAGAGTGATGATCATACCAACATTAGTGAGAAGATGAAATGGCCAACACTATCAAAATTAGCGTGACTTAAAGACACGCTACAAATTAACTTATTCATTCGTGTTAGCCTTTCCATCGGTCCTTTTATTACCGCAACCATATATATCAAAAATATTTACTATATCATTATTGGAATACTCAAGAGAAGACAAATAATCTTTATTGACGATACCAGAATTTGTTTATATATATAATAATTGAGCATTGCTCAATTCCCTGTTTCATATTATTTCAATAATCCTTCTATAGTAGTTAACTTTGTATCTTTCTTTGTGGTACAAATTTAATTGTATGTACTATTAGAAACAAATAATCATTAAAGACAAAACTAAAATTTATACCTTATACCTTATTTTGAAAAACTGTAAAAGAAAAAAAACAGAAATTATAAGGAATATAAATGTAAACTTATTTGTGATATTGAGAATATAAATGTAAAATTAAGTTAATTATTATAAAATGGTGGACATATCGAATAATCTTCGTGAGGAGATTGCTAAATGATACCTAATTACAGATAAGATGAAAGTCACATGACTCTCGATTTCCGAAATACATGTTGTGTTAAATATATAAGTCTTTTTAATGACGTTTGGAATTATCCAAAAATATATATTCAAGTGAGTTTTTTTAAGACGGGATGCCAATCATCCATACTGATTTTGAAGCATCCGGTCCGACTCATCCAAAAACATCATTAATGACTCAAGGAGGAGCGGTAAAAGCCTTAAGTCATGTTTCAAATATTAAACCTTAAGATCTCATACGTTAACCATTGCATTGGTAAAACCTCTTGTACGGTCGGTTTGTTTCTCTCTGTTTTTTTTTATGAATAGATTATGTCTAAATAGTATTGCAAGAAAATTATCAAATAAATCAATATAAACGATGATATGAGAAACGTCACTATACAATAATGACATTAAAATAATTGAATCATAAATATTATGATAAATTGTTAGAAATTTATAGGTTTTTTCGTGTATTTTCCCGTGGGAAAAATTGAAATTCTACTAACTATTTATGTATGTGTATGTGTATGTGTATGTGTATGTGTATGTGTATGTGTATGTGTATGTGTATGTGTATGTAGTTGAAATATAACTTAGTTACAAAGAAATCTTGGTAATTGAAGAGGTAGGTCCCAGCAGAGCCCAGTTGGATCCGCAAGACTCACCTTGAAGACGGACGTTTGCGCAAGGACCAACTGGTTCCGCAGGACCCACCATGCTCAGAGATGAAGACCTTACGCGCAGTACGCCAGCTGTTCCCGCAGGGAAAGCCTCCCAATGAAGTATCCCGCCTGTCCCCGCAGCTGCGGATACAAGCCATCAGGGAAGGCTACCCGCACTAATAGCAAGGCTACACGCACAAGGCACTAACTCGATAATTCAGTGTCACCTGAAGGAATGAGCAAGGCGGGAATACTCCCGCCCAAATGAGCCAGTCTGTATGCTTCTGGAAGATCTTTTGTACTATACCTGCCAAGGTATGGACAAAATAGACAAGATCTGACCAAAGCAGCCCATGAACCAATCACAGGGTGACAGCTCACCGACAAACAGTACGAGGAGCATGCTCTAGTACTGTTTGTCACTATTAGCCGCTGCCTACTCACCAACCCTTGTCGTGGCACGCACATAGCCTGCAGTTGGTGGAAAAGGAATAGTACACAGCCGGCCTGGTCACTATCAGCCGCTGCCTACCCACCAACCAGCATGGCACGTGCGTAGCCCATAGTTGGTAGAACAGGAATATTCTACAGCTGGCTGTACCTGTTTGGAAACCTACCTTCGGCTATAAATACTCCAACACCTTGGAACGGTATGATCATCTGGTATTTTACCTTCACAAGCTATTTCTCTCAATATACACTTATATTCAGAGTAATCTAGTCTGATTCTCACGCCGGAGGGTGGTCACAAGGAGGAACCCCCCCCCCCCTTCTCATTGACGAGCTCACGGTGTCTGTTTTGCAGGTCATCTGAAGAACATCCTTCTTTGCCGGACCTAACCCTCGTGGGAAACATTACTTAACCCCCAGATTATCCGTAATCTGCCCGGGGTCACTTAGTGTTTCTTCATTGGCGCCATCCATGGGACCCGAACCCACGACCACGTGGTTATACTACCAGAGTCAAAAACACAGGCAAGAAAATACGTTGTAAAGCATTAAACTATCAACTCATTGATGACATCCTTTACAGACGTAACTTTCTTGGCCCACTCTTAAGATGCGTGGACAACCAAGATGCTGACTACCTCCTAAGGGAAGTACACGAAGGCATCTGTGGAGTACACGCAGTTCCACGCGCTGTTGTAGCTAAGCTAAACAACGCGGGATACTTTTGGCCGGGGATGCATATGGATGCGCTGGCATACATCAGAAAGTGTAGGTCTTGCCAGCTCTACGCACCCAACACGCATCGCCCGAAGAATGAACTTGTTCCAGTCACCTCTTCATGGCCATTTCAGAAGTGGGCCATCGATGTGACAGGCCCATTTCCTACAGCATCAGGAAACGTTCAGTTCATAGTGGTAGCCATCGACTACTTCACCAAGTGGATAGAAGCAAAACCCTTAGCCCAAACAACCGCAAAACATATTAAAAAATTTATTTGGGAATTTATTATTTGTCGTTTTGGACTTCCACAGACTTTGGTGAGTGATAACGGCACCAACTTTGCTGACAAGAAGCTACAAAAGTGGTTAGAAGAACTTCAAATCACCCACACCTTTACCTCAGTGGCACACCCGCAAGGTAACGGTGAGGTGGAAAGAGCAAATAAAAGCATCGTCGAAGGCATAAAGAAAAGACTCCTGGAACACAGATCCGGCTGGGTAGACGAAGTTCCACACGTCCTTTGAGCAAATAGAACGCTGAAAAAGGCCAGTACGGGAGAAACCCCGTTCAGCCTCACTTATGGCACTGAAGCCATGGTCCCAGTCGAAATTGGTTTACCCTCACCAAGGGTCTTGATTCAGCCAGAAGACAATGATGCGGAAAGACGGTTAGACCTTATGCTAACCGAGGAGCGCAGAGACTTAGCCGCAGCGCGTGAAGAAAACTACAAGTGACAAATGCAGAAGTACTACAACACGCGGGTAAAACTCTGCAACTTCAATGTAGGAGACTACATATTGCGTAACAACGAGGCTTCAAACCAAGAGCGCCCGGGAAAACTGGCACCGGTCTGGGAAGGACCATACATTATCAAAGAAGTTTTGGGAAAATGCGCATACCGGCTCGAAAGGCTCGATGGCACTCCTATCCCAAGAACATGGAATGGAGCTCAATTACGCAAATGTTACATGTAGATCAATTCCAAACTTGTAAAGAAAAGGCCTAGAGCCGCTTCTAATGGAAATGATTCTCCTTTCACATTGTGTTGATAGCCTTACCTTTATACTTATAAACTTCCCACGCTGATATGCCGGTATTCACCGCATAAATATGGGAAGAAGTAAGTCGTTACGTGTGGAAGGCGGCAAAATCCGCATAAACACATAAAACGGTAAAAATTTCTAAGGAAAACCTTCACGCAGGTCAGCTCTAGGTAAAATTTAGTCATCCCAACAAATGAAAGTGACGTTCCTACCCGCACAATCATGATAAAGGAAACTGAACATTGACCTATTGGCAACCACGCGTCGAAAGGTTAACTTATTCAAAACACTTAGAAAATTTCAAAGGAAAAGATGAGGAAAACTTCCACGCAGGTCAGATATAGGTAAAGTCTGGCCATCCTACTAAGTGCAAGTGACGGTCTTATCCGCACAATCACGAAAGGGAAGCAAAACTTTAACTTATTACCTGCCACGTTGAAAATTTAACTTATCTAAGTACTAAAGAAATTGCTAAGTTAAATCAAAATATGCGTGAAATAAACAAGGCAAGGCATTAGCAAATAATCTTTATTCCATCAAAATTCAAATATTACAAAGATTGCTGGGTACATACCCGCATACAAAAGAAGCTATACAAAAATAAAAATCTACTCTAATGGTGGAAAGGGATCTAAAGGATCAAGCTTCAGGACCACTTTCACTTGGACCCGCACCATCAGTAGAATGTGGCAGTTCAAGGAAAGCTTTAAGGATAGCTAGCCCATCATCAGCAGCAGCAATCTCGTTCACCTTCTCCACCACTGGATGCGGGAAGGCAGCATACTGATTCACTGCTTGGTCATACGCAGCTTCAGTATCCACATTGTAAAGAGGGAAGTTGGAAGGCAGGATGCCTTGTTCAACAAACCCTAGACCAAGCAGGAAGCCAACCTTTTCCCCATCCTCATGAGAAGCGTTGAGGGCTGCGCTCATCGCATCGTCATATGATGTATTCGTGAACACCCGATGCACAACCTACAAAACAGAAGTTTGTCAAAAACTCAAGGAAAAGCGTAAAGAAGTCAGAAGTTAGGAAGCTGCGCATACCTGCGACAACGCTTCTCGAAGAAGCCATTCCTTGGCAACCAGAGCCTCCTGGAGGGCAGCATGAGCTTCATTACGGGCGCGTTCGGCTTCGTTCTTTGTGAGGTTGGCAAGCAACACATCTTTGGCTGCAGCCTCTTCGACGCCCTTTAGCTTACGCTCAGTGTGGTCAAGCACCCCCCTCTGGTCCAAGATCTCTTGGAGCTTCTTGGCGTCTTCCATCGCTAAGGCATCATGAGCCTGTTGGAGCCTCTCTAGTTTGGCTTTAAGTTCCTCATTCTCGAGGCGTAGAGGCTCAGCAACAGCTTCAGCCTTGGTGGCCCTCTCAGTTGCGTTCCGTGCAGTTTCCTTAGCCAGCCGAAGCTGTTCGTTAACAGCTTGGGCAGCCTTGGAACGGGCCTCGAGCCGGGCCTGAACTTCAACCTCGAGGGCCTTGAAGGCCTTCTCCTTTTCCGCAGCAACGGCGGCAAGCTTCGCATTCTCCTCCCGGATAGCCCGCGCCTGAGCCACTTCCAGGCTACGCGCAGTCTTTAACTTGTTGTTTTCACGACAAAGTAGCTCGACGCGCGGCTGCATCCGGGCGAGAAGGATTCGGAGCTCGTTGGACAGCCTACCTTCCTGGTAGCTGGCCATGGCCTCCCCCAGCGCACCGCTTGGGGCGGCGTGACGCGCCCATTCGACGCAGTCCTCAGCAGTACGGAGGGTCGTTCCCCGGCGGATCTTCCACCGAGGAGCGTACACCTCGTTGGAATCACGAACTGCAATAAAACAAAAACAGTTAAGAGAAAGAAATGATGAAAGGGATATAGGCCAAAATAACCCTACGAACCTGTAGGGTCGACAACAGGCCGATAGCCACCAAACCCATCACCTGAACCTAAGGGATATCCATCCAAAAGGTCAAGGAGACGGGAAGGAGGCAAGGATTGGCTAGACGCCCCAACCCCAAACGTACCTGAAGGACTGGTCGTAGTCGCAGGCGCCGGAGGAGACACGGTGGAGGCTGCCGCGGTGGAAACCAACGGAGGTGAACTCACAACCGTGGCTGCGGCTGCGGAAGAACCCGCAAGAGAAATCACCGCCGGCTCAGTGACGGATTCGGTGAAAATGGCACTGACAGCCGGCGGGGACAAGGTTACAGCTGGAACAGTTGGCTCAACGGGATGAGCAACTGAACTAGTACTGCAAGCAGGCGTAGCCGCCTGGGTCATCGCCTCGGGTAGGTTGACCAAACCTACCTTCATGGGTCCAGAACCGCTCCTCCCCGCATCGCTTTGGAATGCAGTTGCATCCACGCCTGCATGAAGACAAGACATTAAAAACATTGCCAGAAAGATATGAAGTTAAAGCTATTAAGTTTACACTTACGAGTCCTCTTGAGCTTGAAGGTGCGAACAGGCGGGGACAAACCCGATGGAGCCGGCCTCTTCACGCCGGTCACCGTCATCGTCCGGGGCTGCTCGGAGGTGACAGCCGTCTGAACCTCCGGAGCAGTGGGCTCACCACCAGGGTTCCCCGCCACCTCCTCACTTTCGGTCTCTGAGTCAGACCGATTCACCGGATCGGCAGTGGAGGCAACCTTCGCCTTGCCCTTCTGTAAGGCCCCGAACCCGGTGGCCCTACTTTCGTGTCGGATTTACTCATAAACACAGTTCTTCAAATCAGAGTTTATTAAAACTTTTCGCGGAATATAAAACATCAATCATTTGTTACAAAACATTAAATCTTTTCTTTGATACCATAACACAAAACTTTATTTTTAAAACATCTTTACTTCTTTCTTCAGATGCCAGCCGTTCAATCCATGCCGTGTGTCATCCTCATGCTAGCTCTGTAATCAGCTCACCTGCGTGGATACTAAAAGTCAGCTACGCTGAGTGAGTTCTAGTTAATCGAATGCCATACAATACATACACATACATACATATCTTTAGATACATATCCATACTTCACTAGTTGCCCTTCTGTTCTACCTACATACTTGCTACCATACATACAATTTATTCCCATATATTTCTTCCCGTATCCGAAGACACATATTACTATCTTAACCTCGTATAAATATCCATAGGAGGATCGTCACGTAATATCTATTAAAAGAACCATTACCATTACCATACTATATATAATTTCCATAGGAGGAACACTCTGTATACTTTCCATAGAAGGAACACTATACTTTCCATAAAAGGAACACTATACTTTTCATAAAAGGAACACTATACTTTTCATAAAAGGAACACTATACTTTTCATAAAAGGAACACCATACTTTCCATAAAAGGAACACCATACTTTCCATAAAAGGAACACTATCTATACGTTATTATTTAATATCCATGTAAGGAGCTAATCACTTCCCTTGACGATACGTGCAATATCCGAAGATCGTTCACGTACCGACAAGCTTTCATTCATAATTTTCATACATCATCCTTACATTACATGCAATATTAATATCTTTATTTATATCCAGACAGTACGTGCAATATCCGAAGATCATTCACGTACCGTCAGACAATCAATCGTATCTATCACATATGTCATACACGGCATACACCTCTTTTCTCGGATATTGGTATGGTTCGGTTCCCTAGTTCCCAAATATTAGTAAGGTTCGATTCCCTCTTCGTTACCATACAACCATACATCATACCTCGAGTTTTAGTAGGGCTCGGTACCCTTTTCGTAACCATACAACCATACATTATCATTTCTTTCTTCTATTATCTCCATCATGTTCATACACATAAACATACCTAACATACTTACCTTATACATAGCGTTACAACCTGACAGTACGTGCAATATCCGAAGATTGTTCACGTACCATCAAGCAATCATTCATACATTTCACATTATCCACATAAGGCATACACTTATCTCTTAGGATAAGTGTATTAACTATCACATTGAGTATGCACACAGCCCCGAAAACATAACAAGGAATGGGGCTAGAAACTCACCTGAACACGGTTACGTTCACCGTTAATCGTAATCCCTTTCTTCAGTTGTGCACGGCTGACTGTATAACAAGTATACGTATCAATTAACTATCACTTCTCATAATGTATTTCTATCTTTATATGACCCACAACGAACGGGGGTCCGGGGGCAGCGCCCCTAGCAGCGGGGTCTAGGGGCGGCAGCCCCTGGCTGGGGTCGAGCTGCCAAGTCAGCTTGGAAAAATTTTATTTCCATTAACTGTCTTAACACATTTTTCATTAGATTTTTAATTTATTTTCTAAACGAACTTGACTTTAGGCGAAGTTAACCCTCGGGCGAACTTAGCTCTAGGCGAAGTTAACCTTAGGCGAACTTAGCTTTACAGCGAAGTTGCCATCAGGCGAACTTAGCTTGCAGGCGAAGTTCATCAGGCGAACTTAGCTTGCAGGCGAAGTTCATCGCGTTGAAGGCGAAGTTGCCCAGATGCAGGCGAAGTTGCCCAGACAGCCGCTGTTCGGTTTCTTTTCAGCATTTTGAGCGATTTTAACACCCTTGCTATGGTTCAATATCACCCACTACGCTTCCCGACCATTTTTGGTCGCTTATACACTAAAAAGCTTGGATCTTTAAACCTCAAAGATCAAGAATCATACCTTTTTGAGCTTGTTTGGATCTCGTTTAACTTGCTAGCACACTAATCACCCTCTCTCGGACCTGCCCGATTCTTCCCTTGGCTCGGCCGGCGAAGTTGTGGCGTGTGTGTGTGGGTGTGTGTGTGTTTGGATAATGATAGAAATGAAGATATTTTGGGGTGTTAGGGTATTTATATCCCTGAAATCCCATGGACCTAAGGCCCATTCTCATTTAACCCATCTCTATTAATCCAAGTCCATAACCCACATCCATTACTCGACACTAGCTCGACCCATACCAACTCCTATTCTTTTATTTATTTCCTGATAACCCGAGTAAACTTTCCCTCTATTATTAGGTAATATAATTGATATTATTTTGGAAATTTCGGGATGTTACACCTTCCCGCCGGCAGCCTTCTTCTTCCTCGCCAAGAAAGGACCATCTGCGGATTCCTCATCAGAAGATGACAAAATTAGAGGAATTCCCGCAGAGGTTTCAGCATTGACAGGGCGAGGGTTAAAAAGTTCTTTACCTGGCCGCCTGGCGCTCAGGATCTCGTGGCCTGGCGGGTAGACCTCCACGAACCGATCCGCCATTTGCTCAAGGATGGGCAACTCGTTCTCGTCATGAGCGCGAGTACCCATCCGAGCGGGACCACCAGCCTCCCGCGGCTGCAGGAGAGACTGCAAGTCGTTTCCCTCTGAAAATAAAGAGATGGTTAGAACAAAAACCCTAACCTAGCAAATAAAATAAAGCATACCGTAAGGGACAGAGTTCAAACCGTATTCGAGGACGATCGGCACTTGCGGAGTCTCAGAGCCGGCATCCTTCCATACCCGGCTCATCCCGAGCATCACCATCCCGGACTTCGCAAACCGGTAAACCGGAGTCTGGATCCGGGAAATCTTGGAGAACCATTCCGCCTCCTGGTAGTTGGAGGCGTGAAGGTTGGGGAGTGCTCTCCCGTTCTTGAATGTCATCGCAATAGGGACGACACGGGCAAAGATGTAGAAGAACTCCCGCTTCCAAGACCGAAGACTGCGCTCGGTGGCGCAAATCTTCAGACCCTTGATCCGGTTGACCAGGGTGTACCACCCTTGGATGCACCTCCAGGAGTAGAAGGTAATCAGGCGGTCGACATGGGGCTCTACACCCATAATGAGGCACACTCACTCGAAATGGCGGATCTTCGCGATCGCCATTGGGTGTACCTCCGTCAAGTGTACACCGTGTCTCTCCAGGACACGGTACACAAACTTCGTCAATGGGAACCTCAGATTCCCATAGACGAAGAATGCAGCGTACACCCCTATCTTGCCCTTGGGGGTATCGTACACCGTCTGATGAGGCTCCGGAAACTCAGGCTCGAAAGGCTCGAGCATGAACTTCCGGACGATGTACTGGTAGAGGTCAATAGGAAGAGCGCACTGGCACTCGCCAGCAGTGCTATTGTCGTCCTTTTCGGACGTCGACGTCGGGTTCTCGACGAACAACTCAGACTCCTCGGCAGTGGCCTCAAAATCACGGGTAGAAGACATGTTTTGGATGTACAGAGCAACGATTTCAGAAGAATGCTCGACGGAACAGTGAGTATTCGCCGGGAATCGTTTAGAAGATGAAGAGAGAAGTGAAAGTGTGGACTAAGGTGCACCCTCTCGCCCTTTATATACTCATCGCAATTATTGCGATGAATTTAATGCGGAAGAGAGAGAAATCGCAGGTGCAATGAAACTATGACACGTGGCAAAGAGCAAGCTGGCAACAGCTGTTGAAAGGACGCGTACCATTAATTTCGTGGCCACGCGCCCGAAAAATCGCGCCCACACGCCTGAAAAAGCGCCTGGAATGACCATATACTGTCACGTCGCCAATACTTCCTGCACGTCCTGACACTGTCAGAAGAAACCGTCAGACGACGTTTCAACAGTTTGGACTGTTCTTATCCTTTCACCAACTCTTCGAATTTCAAAAAGATTAAAAAGTAAGCGGGAAAATACCCCTTACCTTGGCAACCAAGTAACTATAAGACAGGTGCGAGTACAGTGTCAAGGCAAAACCCTTCACATACTTAGCACCCGCAGGGAATTGAAGCCAGGAATACCTTGGAAGTAAACTATAAGACGAGTGCGGGTACAGTGTCAAGGCGAAACCCTTCACATACCTAGCACTCCGCAGGGAATTGAAACCAAGAAGGATCTTCTGGGCCATGCTTGCGGAAACGGGAATAACATCCCCGCATAGTGAGAACGTCGAGAACTAGATTGTTTGAAGCTCCAAGATGGAATTGGTTGTTTTAACATAATTGATCACTATGTTCAAAACAACCAAAACCTCATGGAGAATCTACACAAGTGGAACTCAACGCTTCTGACTTGCGAGGAGGTTACACACCTACCCGCATCATACCCAAAGATCAAGCAGAAAAGTCGGGAATTTCTGCGTGACATTAGGGAAACCGCGGGAAGAATCCCCACGGACAACCTTAAAACCAAATACTTTTCAAAACCCCTTGATTAAGTCCAAAGTTCACCTCACTTATTAACAATTCATGAGAAGAACATTGGACTGGGGGGACTTGAAGAGGTAGGTCCCAGCAGAGCCCAGTTGGACCCGCAAGACTCACCTTGAAGACGGACGTTTGCGCAAGGACCAACTGGTTCCGCAGGACCCAACATGCTCAGAGATGAAGACCTTACGCGTAGTACGCCAGCTGTTCCCGCAGGGAAAGCCTCCCAATGAAGTATCCCGCCTGTCCCCGCAGCTGCGGATACAAGCTATCAGGGAAGGCTACCCGCACTAATAGCAAGGCTACACGCACAAGGCACTAACTCAATAATATAGTGTCACCTGAAGGAATGAGCAAGGCGGGAATACTCCCGCCCAAATGAGCCAGTCTGTATGCTTCTGGAAGATCTTTTGTACTATACCTACCAAGGTATGGACAAAATAGACAAGATCTGACCAAAGCAGCCCATGAACCAATCACAGGGTGACAGCTCACCGACAAACAGTACGAGGAGCATGCTCTAGTACTGTTTGTCACTATTAGCCGCTGCCTACTCACCAACCCTTGTCGTGGCACGCACATAGCCTGCAGTTGGTGGAAAAGGAATAGTACACAGCCGGCCTGGTCACTATCAGCCGCTGCCTACCCACCAACCAGCATGGCACGTGCGTAGCCCATAGTTGGTAGAACAGGAATATTCTACAGCTGGCTGTACCTGTTTGGAAACCTACCTTCGGCTATAAACACTCCAACACCTTGGAACGGTATGATCATCTGGTATTTTACCTTCACTAGCTATTTCTCTCAATATACACTTATATTCAGAGTAATCTAGTCTGATTCTCACGCCGGATGGTGGTCGCAAGGAGGAACCCCCCTTCTCAGTGACGAGCTCACGGTGTCTGTTTTGCAGGTCATCTGAAGAACATCCTTCTTTGCCGGACCTAACCCTCGTGGGAAACATTACTTAACCCCCAGATTATCCGTAATCTGCCCGAGGTCACTTAGTGTTTCTTCAGTAATCATTTGTATAAAATATATTTCATATATATAAGGGATTGACCTCATGAAGTCTCACGTTAATTAAACGATTTTAACCTTGGACGTGAGAAGAAAACCTGAATCATTTGATATTACGTCAGCCAAATTTAAAGGAGCATGTTATCAAAATTCACCAGTATTTCGTTGGAAAACACTATGTGAACGACCCTTTCATATATTGTCTATAATCCATCACACATGTTGACCATCGGTACTCTGTCGGCAATTTATCACAAATGAGATTGCCCACCATATTTTTGACGGGTTATCACTGATGGATTTTCTTTGATAACCACCGTAATCAAGGGATTAGCGACGGATTTGCTTATCAGTGGCACTCCTTTGTTTTGTTTTGCTTTGTGGTTGTGTGTTGGATTAGCTTAGAAAATCCATGTGTTAAAAGACGAATTTTGGATGAAATCTGTTCAATTACTCTAATAGTTTACCCATATCGAATCCAAATACACATATGTAACATATAATTAAAAAATATATAATAATTTACATGTTAAATTTTATATATAATTTACTATAAAACGATTACAATAAAGTGGCAGGCAAACGGGCAACAAGCTGCGCCGCAACCCCCTTTTGAATAGCAAATCCAATCCTGCTATAACAAATTTTGATAGCCTCTTAACGATTTTGAATTTGTTATATGTTTTAGGGACGGTTTGATAGCCTCTTAACGATTTCATTAAAAACCTACTTCTGAATCAGTCAATATTAAAGGGTTGTATGACA
The DNA here is from genome assembly GCF_021521415.1 of Bidens hawaiensis. NCBI lineage: Eukaryota > Viridiplantae > Streptophyta > Magnoliopsida > Asterales > Asteraceae > Bidens > Bidens hawaiensis. Next base: position 155,686 of record NW_027505439.1, on the reverse strand, counting down.
ATCTTGTGCTAAATCAATAATAAGCTAACTAATTAAGATGTAACATCTGAATCTTTTAAAATGTCTCTAAAACTTAACTATTAAAAGGTTCCATGAGCCATTTAAAGGTGTAACCAAATACACTCTACATTTGACCGATTTAGAGGTAGCATCTTAATTGAATCATTAAGATGCTACCAAAACAACCCCTAAGTGTTTGATTTACCATAATGACACATCTGAATCAATCAGAAAACCTCTTAACTATTAAGTTTCAAAATGATATTGATTTAGAATTTTACCCTTTTGTCCATTCACATGTTTTCATGACCCTTAGTTTTCCACTCACGTACCACATCCTCAACCCACCACCACATCCACGTACTCAAGACTTATTAATTCAGAGTGTCTTAACCATTCACACATCTTACTAATTTAGCACTTACTAGTGTATAGGCTGCCAAATAGCCCCTTAAAGTGTTACTATTTTTGAACTTAGACTTAAGAGCTTAATTGAATAGTTTATGTCTAAATCAATTTTTAAGTTCATTTAAGATCGGGTTTTAGGTAAATGTCATCATCATTGGTTGGTTTTTACCACAAAACCATAAATAAGTTTGGTTGTTCTCTCTATTAATAAAGAATGCAAAGCTCTAATGGATACAAAAAGTATTAATAGATTTACTATAACATTAAAAATCATAAAATAAACCAATATACTATAATTGGTGTTAGACGTTAACAGTTACTTGCATGCCTTGTTGAACGGGCAATGTCGACTTTATCACAAACGTGTAGTTGTCGACGATTATTGTTTTATTAAAGACTTGTTGAATTATCGTCATGTCATAATTCTTTTGTTGGTCTTATACGTTATCTTACTATAATAAAGTCACTGTCACAAAGTTCGTACTCTTGCATGGAATGGAGATCCGGTCACAAGACCAAATCACGGTCAATACCATGTACATGGCTAACGTTTTCTTGTAAGGTGGGGTCTTGATCCTGTACATCTAATCATTCACCTTAATAATTCTCACTAGCTCTTAGGTGTTAGATAGAGGTAACTTCTAGGTAAAACTTTTTGTCATATGAAAGGTAAATCGACACAGTTTTTAAGTACAATATGTATACCGTACAAAAATTTATGTGAAGTGCATATACAATACATAAGAGCATCCATAACAATCAACGTAAAAAACCGTCAAATCAACGTCACATCAGATTTCAAACTTTTCTTAAAAACTCACACTTACTTCCACAACAACAAATATTCACAAACCAGCATCATCACCTACCACTTTATATTTAATCAAATAAAAATACTTTTACAATATATTATCTTTTATATTTAATCAAATAATAACTTTTAATATATTAATTTTTATATTGAATCATATACAAACCAACCGTCACCACTTGTTTTCCTTCTTTTCCTTTTTCATTTTTATGTAAGATCTGAAAAACCCTATCCACGTCTCGCCGGATATTCCGGATCCAAATTTATTGATTTAAACCTCTACCCGGATATTCTAAATAGATCGATTCAAACTGTTGCCAGTAAACATAGATCTACCCATAAATCAAATCACAGTGAGAAGATAAATGGCTCTTATGGTATTACTTCAAAGGAATGGAAATCGGAGAAGATGAAGATGTTATGGCCCACCAAGCACGTCTGTATGAGAGAGGAGGGACCCACGCTTCAAGTCCGCAGCAGGTTTGAAGCGCTGGACCTGCAACAGTCTTCAATACTCCACAACGGTCTGTCAGTTGCCACATGGGATCGGACCTCGGGGTATGCATCTCGTTGTGGATGCTCTAAGGGAGAGAAGTGAGTGAATACATGCTTAGGCAATCGTGCCTGTATTGATTTTAGAAAGTAGATACAAGTGTTTTTGTGATTCTCGACATAAACAAGTTGAACCATTTATGAGTAACTTGAGATTGATTCGCTAATTACAAGAATTTGAGTCTGAGTTTCAAATATGTAATTACATGTGTATATATATATCAAATTGTTTGTAGCTTAATGATCTCAATTAATGTGTAAAAAAAGTGTTTCTTTCTAAACGTTTGAAAGTTTTAGACCTATAGCGGACAAATATGTAAATTTAAGTGTATGTGTAAATGATGTTTTGAGTTAACCGGTCTAAATAAAATACGTATATAAAAATAAAACAATTAAAAAAAACAATCAAGTTTAAACTAAGACGGCTTTTAATCGCATCAACTCATTTTAAATAAAAGTTCATACTCATTATTTTTTGAGGGCCAAACTTACATCATCATCGTACTCAGTATATCCCACCAATAGCAAAGCTATGGTAGGGTCTGAGGAGGGTAAGATGTAGACAGTCTTACCTCTACCCCATGGGGATAGAGAGGCTGCTTCCGGTGAGACCCCCGGCTCGATAGTAGTTTTGCATCAAGCCTTGGACATAAGGCACATAGCACTCAATCATCGGGACGCCGGCTGATTGGTGCATGTACCCACCCTTATCTTTCGGCTATCAACGCCACTACATGACGCCTGATTAACCTTCCGTCACTTTTAACGTTATTTTCACGAGATTAGTAAAATAACGTCAAAATTATTGCAATTTTACTTTTGCCCACCCGAGGGTTCACACATATATACATTATATACCCTTGTCTTTTACATGATATGAAATTACTAAATAGAGAAAATTATTTTCAAAGTGAAAAACCATAATATATACACAAAACGATTGCTATATATTTTTCTAAAATGTATCAAACTTTTATCATAGATCGTTTTTTTTACATGGTAATCAAACTTGTGGATTTTTGGTTGGAAAATTTGCACTTAGAAAAGAAAATTTACTGAGTTTATTTAAATTAATAGTATCACAAAATGGTAATTGAAATAAGATATTTAGCAATTAGGAAAGAGTACATAAAATATTATATTGAAGATGTTAACGGTTTATTTAGAAATCAAATGGTTTGATGAAGATGTTAACCGTTTTAGAATATTGGTTAAGTATCACTGCATCGGTGTTAAAAAAACGTGTTCGAGAAACACCGCTATATATATCTTCTTATTTCTAATGTTTTTTGAATAGTGTTCTTTCTAGAACAATGGATTACATTTTATTTGACGGTCAATCTTTTAACCGTTGTAAAACATTTTTTGACGGGTGTTAATGGATGTTTTTGTAGTAGTGCGGAAACACTATGATTTATACAAGGTGATATACATGTCTTTTAAATAGTAAAATGTTAATTGAATGCACAGTCAATACGTGATTTATGGGATTGACTTATAAAACTTCATACGAGTAAACGATATGTTAAAACTTAAAAAGATTGAAAATCATAGTAGAGTCCTTGAAATCAAGAACCTTTAAAGTTTAAAACAGGAAAACAATATATGAAATTATTTAAACATTTTGATTTATCAAAGCAACTTTAATATTTTTACGTCGGCATGAATCCAATTCTCAAGGAGTCAAGGACACAGTTAATAATCTTTCGGATTTTTACAGTATTTCTTCATTAAATTTTACCACTAAACGAATCTTGTATAAGGCCCCGCCTTTACGTCGGAAAATCTTTTGGTTTTGTTAATTAAAATTTTAGAAAAATGGAACGAGAGATCAAAAATATTTTAAATTTTTTAACATATATAATTAATAAAAAATATGAAAATACTTTAACTTTTTAATTGTAAAATAAAGAAACACTTTACTCGGTAAATGAGAAGAAAATACAAAAAAAAAAAATTGAAAATCTTATTCAGCCACCCTGTTCGATTCACTTATTGACCAAGTATTTGGTTTAAGTGAACTCAACTAGATTAGTATGTAACCGGTATCCAATCAGCTCAGATCGGTTGCTAATAGCAACGGCTATTTGAAACTTTAAAAATTTTATAGGGTAGTTAAGACGTTAATATCATACTTTTACGTTTTTCTACAAATATAATACTCCATACTCTACAAACAATTTTCACGTGCTGGAACAACCAAATCCCGTACCCGGCCCGAGTGTTACGAGGCAGCCAAGGCCATGGAATTACCAAGAAGATCTGAAAAAGTAGTGTTGACAAAGACTTTGGTCCATGTTTCGGAGAGCTAGACACCGGAATCCAAGAAATTTTGGTGTTTTGGAAACGATTGTTCGATTCTTTTATTCAAGAGATTGTTCCTTCCACCAAATGTATTCAAAATGGCAAACGATGTTGAGAGCTATTAATGTTAGCGACAAAGACATGCTACAAGTGCAAACAAAAATTAAAAAGTTATTGGAAATGAGAATACTATTTTTATGTATTGTTTTTTTAATGACTTTTATGTACTTTTGTTTATATAAATTTAGTTATATATTTAAATAAATAAAAGTTCATTCATGAATATTCATACACTCCTTTTAGGCCTCCGAATACTTCTTTTAACATGTCCTTATGACACTCCTTGGCCACGTTGATCCATTTCATTATCCATTCGTCGATAAGTTTCTATATACCTAACACCCAAATAGATTGTTGTAGTTGGATACTTGGGTAAGGGTTGCAACTTGCAACTCAGTGACTCACTAAATTAGTTTTTTTTTTTTTTAATATTGTTATATAGATTGAATTGCAACAATAGTTTGCACAGACTCAACACGTCTGATCATTAAAACGAATGGACATTAATTTTGACCTTTAAATGCGTATGATGTTATTCAAATAGCCTTACCGTTAAATTAATTAAATGTTAATGCAAAACCCAAAATTCCTAGGATCCACTCATTTACAATTCAAAGGAAAAAAAATAGAGAGACTATTATTTAATTCGGGTCCCACTTGAAAGCCAAAACCAACCTACTTAAAGCGAACCCTCTAAGCAGTGAGTTGAGCAAAATTTAAAGCATGTTTGAGATTGAATTTGAAAAATGTTTATTGGTTTATTAGTGTTTTTAAAAATTTAATAAGTTGAAATGTGTTTGATAATTACAAAAATCTTTCTTATTTTAACTTTTTGAAAGACTTATAAAAACAGTTTTCCAAAAGCCTCAAACCCTGACTTTTCAAAATAACAAATCAATAAGCTAATAAGCATTTTTCAAATTCAATTTCAAACATGTTTTTAGACCAGTAACTTTAAAAATGTTGGTAGTCAGGTTGAGAAAAGGATAAGAAAACCCAATCATAAAAGGATGATAAGGAAAGCAAACCCACCTCTGCAACACCAAATCCGACTTAAAATTGAGCATCAAAAGGCTTGAAAACAACATCACTATTGTGTGTAAAAATTTCAAGGATCCTGGTAGGCAGAATTCTCAGGAGAATCCTCGTAGTACATCAAGATCACAGACAGACAGGATCCTTAGTAAATTTTGTTATTAACTATCATTATCCTTTCACTATTGACTTGGTCTTGCAGGCAACGATCGATAATTAATGTTCAGCGGATAAAGGGCGTTTGAGGCAATTACAAGTGTTTAATGATGAAGATACGCAAACCGTAACCGCACCAGGATCCTCACCAAAGCAATTAATGCTTATTATTGCTTATTATTACTTGCTATAACCATTGTAACTATAAATAGAAGATGTATTAATCGTAATAGGACACATACACACACCCGTATAAACTCTTTTGTACTCACAGTAACGATCAATCACTTCCAACACTTGGGAAAAAATCTAAGGATGTCAGACAAGTAGAATCATCATGAGAATCGTCACAGTGTATTAAGATCTTGGATAGAAGACAATAAAGGATCTTTGTCAGAGATCCTTAAAGAATCAATGGTTTTTCCTCGCTAAATCGTTGTGTCACTTGCAATATTTACATATTATTTAGTTTACACCGTCAAACATCCTATCTCACAATCAAAGTTTGATTACTTGATTATCCTTGTGTAATTTTTAACCAAAACAGTCACCATGTCCACCCTTAGGTAGGGTTCGTGTATCATAGCGGATAATGGAATAAGTTTAGTAGTGACATTAATGGATATGAGTTAGTTTATCAGAGATTCAGAGAATATAGCTATGTTAAGCTACCAAATTAGTTGCAGGGTTTCAAGTTTATTTACTATATACATGGAGTTCTCATCTTTTGATTCACAACTTAATAAACTTCCGCCGTCACATGTATCATAGACAGGGTTCTAAGTCTCTTACCACATTGTTTTAGATATTGTTTAAACTACAAGTTCTAGAATATCACACATGTAGTTCTAAAGAAATTATTATTCGCTTGACCTTTGTGTCTCGCTACGGCCAACATCATATTTAAAAATCTTTAAGGCTATGTGTAATGGAGTGGCTACAAAATAGGACGATTTGCGTTTTTTGGCGCCTAGTCAGCAAATGATAGATTTTGTTTTGAGCTGTAATGGTGTTGTAGCCCTATATATACACACATATATGTATCACACTCACAAACATATATAATATTAATATATACAAACACAAGCCATGCGAGAAATACCCCCTATCGACCCACAAATCGCCGAGGGGGGGGGGGGCTGTTTGCGCCCAATGTCGCCCAAAATCTTCGCCCAGTACGTTTAGCCTTATTAGGGTTTCCACGCATATCCAGTTCTCCACCGTGCCGATCTCTTGCATGGCTACGGTCTCCAAAACGCCACATTCAACTTACCAGCCCATTACAAGAGCATGGTGCTCTGTCGCATACCGCTCACTGCCACCACAATGCTCCTTTGCAGGACTACGGTCCTTCAAAATTGTGGTTCACAAGTTATTCCAGGCATTTTTGCCTACTTCGTGCTTTTTTGGTGCTCCAGCTACCTCCTCAGTCAATGCTTCAACCAGATCACGCCACATGCCAATATTTCTGTCGAGACGGCCAGAAAAAAACCAATCAGATAACATGATATCTTAGGCAATCCAATGGGATTTTGTAGTGTTGCAATGAAATTCTCTTGTCTTTCAATGAGATTTTTCTTGGCATCTGATGAGATTTTTTTTGTTTTCAACGAGAGTTTTTAGTTTTCCGACGGGTCTATTTTTTTTGGCTTCCATCGAGATTTTTCCTGACATGTGGCTAGATCTTTTTGGTTAAAACTCTCGCCAAATGATGTTTATTAAGTAGGCGGGTCATCTTGATTGGAGTTGACATTTCAGGAAAAAAAACTGATCAAATGTACATTTTATTTACTTTGAATGATAAAATGAATATTTTGATATTTTTTCCTTAATAAAATGATATAAATCTACGTAAATATATTAATACTAGTAAGATAACTTATTAATTTAGGTTAAAGTATTAACTTAAATTAAAAGGTTACTTGACAAATTTCAATTTATTTTTATTAAGGAGTATGAGTCTATAATTGTTCCGTACGATGAAAAAAATTTCAAATAACAAAATCATGTAATGGTTTGTGCAATCCATTACTTGTGACCTACTGTAAGAAAGATTTTTTTCTTCAGTGGAGATTCAAGTTCGATCACCGCTTGTATCACTTTTGGTGGATTATGGCAATGGAAAGTTTGAGCTAGGCCTTGTGTAAGGTTGTCAGTTCAACTTCCGAGCCCACCCGGGTTTTCGTCCCACAATGTGTTATGCCAGAGAGTTATGCTCTTGTGGCGGCACAACGACTATCAAGTGATAGCCGACAATATGGTTTACCTGAAGGAACGTCTAAGCCAAACTCTGAAAGTAGTGTGGGCCCTATTAAGACAACATAGTTTTACCAAAATAGGTAACAAGCTTTCTAAATTTAAGGAATGTGATAGCTTAAATACAAGAAATTCATTCTAAAAAAATTAAATTAAGGTAATGGTTTATGCTTGCTTAAATTTTTTAGGACATGGTACAATGAATTTGATAGGCCTGAAAGCAACATTTATGATTATATTAAGAAGAGGGGGATCGTTACCAACTAACTTCACACGTTGCAAATTCGTTAAATTGAATGAATATAACTATTCAACCTTGAAACATCGATGACAATAAGGCTACTACAATTTATTTGTTGATCAGTTCTTCATGTAAGTAATAGAAAACATGATAAATATTAAACCTATAAACCTGTTACAGCATGAAGAGTAGTAATCGCAGCAGAGTATGGATGTAGACGACATAGTTGTCAGCATGATCGAGTTCCCCTTTAGGATGTATAGTTAAGGATGGTGTTAGAGTTCTTGAGAGGAACCCGGTTTAGGAGAGAGGAGGCATACAAAATTATAATGTGTGTGTGATTAGGTTATGATGTTAATATTTATCTCTCTTTATGTACACCCAAGGGGAAACTCTTTATTAGTTAATTAAAGATAATATGGTCCATCAACAATTACCAAACTAATATATATATAAGGTATAATTAATATTTTAATCTAATATAATATAAATGATAATGATGACCATATTAATAAATATATAATATATATTTATTCTTACATTCTCCCATTTGACCGAGTAATCATTTATTATGAGTATTAGATAAACATGATCAGGAGTTAACACTCATTTTAGCTTTAAACTTAAACTGGAGCAGAGAAATACAGTTATTGAGTTGAACATCAGCTCAAGACCCCCATTAATCATACTGCAGTTCTTATCTAAAACCTAATTAGTTATGATCAAAATTTTCAAGTAAGCCCTTCAGAACGTTTGATTTGTATATTAATTTTTCTATATGTCATTATGCATGTAGAACATATTAAGAGACGTACAAAATCAAAACTGATGAAGAAATTTAATAGTTAATCATTCATAGTATGACATGCAGTTGCGTATAGTCATCAATAACCCGTCATTATTATAAGCGCTTTCATAATATTTATGGGTGAGACTTTTAGTTATTGGATCCTTAAGCATATTATGAATGTATTCGATACGAAAATTTAGATTCCTCAATTCGTTCATAAACGAATAATTAATTTCATATTGAAATTTAATGCAGCACTTCTCGAACTGTTACTGTTTGAGAAAACATGGCAGCTGATTTTATCACATATAATCTTCAGTATATAACTTATATGGAGTTAATAAACTTTTGAGTCCACTGATAAATTTTCAACAACATATATTGATAATTGCGTTGTGATTAATCAACACATTATATCATTATAACTTAGATTGTTGTTATCAGTTCATTATGACTCCTCCATGAGATAGATTTATCTACCAACATAAGAATATATCCCGAAAATTACATTTTCTTATATCTGAATATGACAAAGTTTAGAGTAATCTAACGGCTTGAATTCTCACTTCTTCTTTTTAAATTATAGTCTTTCGTTTCCTTTGAATATATCTTAGTACTCTTTTAGATGCTTCACATTAATCTAGACATATCTAGTGTGTTGCAATTTTGACTAATATCTAAACCAGTATAGACTTGAACTTATATAAGGCTTCTACTTAATGAAACATAAAGTAATTAATCTATGTATTCCTATTATCCTCTAAAGTAGAGCAATATTGTTTGTTACATGTGTAAGGAATATCTCCGAGATCTATAATATCAAAGTGTGTGAACAATGCTTTGACTTATGTACCATATACTTGTCAGAAGAATGTCATTTATATAAGGATAAGTTTGTTTTTAGTTGCTACCACTCCTTTTAAGGTAGGTACATTAATCCACTTGGTTCTTGATGAAAATAATTGTATCAAGATATCATCACATTATGATATTTGCATTAACCCATACATGGATTTTAGTGACTTGCATACTAACTGTTCTTTGACCTTCAGTTCAAAACTTTCAGGTTGTGTTATGAATATGTAATATGTAAGTCAGTTGTTTTAATTATTATTTAATGTAGCTCCTAACTATTATAAGATACTAGAACAATAATGATACTTAAAGAAATCTTTTTGTAATATTGGTAAGAAGATTCTTTGATAATTGATTTCTCCTTGAATATAACCTTTAACAATCAAGTGTGCATCTTAATGTCTTAACTTTTTTTATTGGGATTTAGTTTAGTTATGAACATTCTTAGGTGATTCAACCAAATCTCAAATTTTATTCTAACTTATGGAGTCAATTTTGCTAATAATAGCTTTATTCCATTCAGAAGATTGATAGATTTAATGGTTTAATTAGAAAGGGTATGATCATTAAACTTTCCAACATTCATTTCAATTTTAGTTAGGGAGGTTACATAATCATTAATGTCAGTAGGTTTTAAAACCTAGATATTATTGGGTAATTTTAAAAGTCTCAGTCTTATGGATTAACTCTTAGTTAGGTTGCTATCATTTTCAGGAATCCAAGTGTGTAAGAGTTGGTGCAGTATGGTGTACAAGAAGTGTAACTGGAGTTAATTTTGGAGTAAAATTTAATGACTCTCTTTTCCCCCGCCTCTTGTACTTTTAACAAGTCATTATAAGGACTTTTACTGCTCCCACTGACCTTAGAAACACTTAGGAAATTAACATGCTTAGGGTCAATATTTAAATACCAAAAGATTCTGATAGAGAAACAAGTTAATGATGTAAGTCGTCGTAGTTTCTCTTGTGAGGATTATTTTAGTTAGAAATCGGAGTATGCCCACATTTAAGAAACAATGAAACTTTTGTAAGAGTGGTAATAAATTCTAAAGAGATAAGTTTTGATGGAATAGTGTTTGCTTTAGATACTATTAATTAACCCTAATTGATGACTTTGCGGAAATCAATAATACTGATTGCTTAATAATCTAATAATTATTCTTTGGGATTTCGTTTGATTCAGTCAAGGGTCCTTAGGGTTTTGTTAGATGAATATGTCTAGAAATCAGTTTCCATAATCATGTTATTTGTCCATTTCTTGATGATCGTTGATACATGGGATTCTTACCTAGGTAGATTCCTTCTCTGATTGGCTTCGATCTTGTGTTTAGTTGCTTGTTTCTCGTTTACTTGTTTATTTACTTTCTTAGTTTAATAGTAGTTTAAAATCCCCCTTAAAACATTAATAATAAGTAGCCGTGTCGTAAGTCGATTCAAATTAGTTAATTTACGTAATTTATAGAGTCCTGTGGGTTCGATATTCCGGACTTACTTAGCTTTAGTACGATTGACCGGTTCACTTGCCGGTGTTTTGCTTAGTTGATTCTCAAGTCTAGTTTTTATTACTTGTTTAATTTAGTTAATATTTATTGACTGTTTTCACCACATCAAGTTTTTGGCGCCGTTGCCGGGGACTCTTGGCGATTGCGTTATTAGCTTTACTTGGAATTATCTGCTACATACGTGTTGTTTTATTTTTTGGTTGAGTCGTATGAGTCTAATTTAAGTTCTAGTTAATTTTAGTTTATTTTTAAGTATTCGAGTCTACTCACTTGGTCTTTTGCGCTTTTCAGGTTTATGCCACATCTTCGCTCGCAAGGACCACCACTACCGATATTGAATTTTCTCCGTTGAAGTTCGAGGCTAGTTCATCACAAGAATCATCTCCGCACAGTTCACCACCAGAAAGTCCGAAATGTCAACCAGACGTTCCAATGGCCGGCAATAGGACAATTGCTGCTCAAGCCTTCGATGAATTAACCGAAAACCAGTTATGCATCGTCGTTCCCCAGATCGAAAACCCCAACTCGTGGCAAATTCCGCCATACGTCATGAACAAAATCGTTCAAACTAATCAGTTTCATGGGAACGATGACAAGGATGTGCCGGCTCATATTAACTGACTTTACCACGTTTTGAAAACTTTTAAATTGCAAGGTGCTACCGAAGATGCTATTTTCTTACATCTGTTTCCGTTTTCACTTGCAGGTAAAGCATCTACTTGGCTTGACACGCAGCCACCTGGCACATTCACCACTTGGGAAGCACTACGTAATGCATTTATCAAGAGATACTTCCCACCGGCTAAAGCGGCTATTCTTCGCGATCAGATTCACTCGTTTCACATGTAGCCGGGGGAGCAATATTGTCATGCCTGGGAACGTTTTCAGAACATGCTAGCTCGTTGCTCACAGAATGGTCTCACACCATGGGCTCTTGTGGAGAAATTTTACAATGGGCTGAACTACGAAACCCAAGTTCGGTTCGACACGGCCGCGGGAGGAAGTTTACTGGCGAGGAAAAATGTCACCTAGTGTAACGAGATGTTTGAGAGCTTCGCTCAGTCGGACCTTGCCAAAGTGCCACATCGCGGGAATTCCACTCCCGTTAGCAGTACATCCTCATCCGCTCGAGGTGTACACCAGGTTAATCTGGATACTAGTGTGGCAGCTGCTTTGGAATCACTAACTCGAGAGGTTAAGTAGCTGAAGGCCAACGTGGATAGGTGTGAATTTTGTAGAGGTGGACATGGTACGTTGGAGTGCCCGGTGATGAATCAAAAGGTCGATTTTATTGCTGGTCAGAATAGGTTTCCCAATAATTACAGCAACAATAATCAGAATTGGAACACCTACAAAAACCAGAATCAGAATAGTTCCAACTGGCGTCCGTCATGCGCACCACCCGGATTTCAAAATTCTTATGCTCCAGCACAAGGTCAGTATTTTAATGATAATAATACCAATAATACTAATGTTCAAAATAATGTGCAGGATTCGAACGGTGGAATTGGGCATTTGGAAGAGATGATGAAGCAAATCCTGGAGAGAGATCAAGTTACACAGAAAAAGTTTGCCGAACATGATTTGCTTTTCAAGAATCAACAATCTTCTATTCTCGATATTCAAAGAACTGTTGGTGATATTATTCGTCGTTTAGAAAAAAGGCCTCCGGTCAGTTTTCGGGTATTCCTCAAACTAATCCGGCTGCTCAATTGAAAGCCATCTCCACTCGTAGTGGTAGGGTTTTTGGTCCGGAGGTAGTTAGTAAAGAAATTGGGAAAAATGGGGACGATGAATTGGTAGTTGAGGAGATAGAGGTAGAGGCTCCGGGTAAGTCACAAGTTACAACACCGATTATTGAGCCATTAGTTAAGAAGAAGCCGGTTGAAGTCCGGCCACCACCACACATCATCAACCCTGCCTATGTCCCGTACCCCGCCCGTCTAAAAAATCAACAATATACGAAAGATTACGGGCATTTTCTCAATATATTTAGCCAATTGAATGTTAACCTCCCGTTCGTTGAAGTCCTCCAACATATGCCGAAGTATGCCAAGTTTTTGAAAGATCTTCTTAAAAGAAAGGATAAGTTGGAGGAGTTTTCGACTGTACCACTGAATGGAGAGTGTTCCGCGGTAGTTCTTAATAAAGTACCGGAGAAGTTACCCGACCCCGGCGATTTTACCATTTCATTTCTTTTCGGAAGTGATACGACTTGTCAAGCATTGGCAGATCTTGGAGCTAGCATAAACCTCATGCTGTATTCTTTATATGAAAAGTTAGGCCTTGGAGAGCTCACCCCTACTCGTATGACGTTGTCTTTAGCCGATCGTTCCGTTAAGTATCTGAGGGGTGTCGTGGAAAATTTGCTCGTTAAAGTAGATAATTTGGTGTTTCCCGCAGATTTTATTGTTTTAGATATGGAGGCCGACGAGAGAGTTCCTATCATTTTGGGTCGTCCGTTTTTACGTACTGCTAGGGCAATCATCGATGTGTTTGAAGGTAAGATAACTCTTAGAGCCGGTGATGATAGAGCCACTTATTTGGCGAAGTCCATGAGACATCCGAGTGGTCAAGACGGTCTCATTGATCCATGTCATCCAGTTTATTCGATAGAATCATTTATCTCGGGCATGGGCCCTAGTCTTGACGATTCCCATTCGGTGAGTAATAGTGTGAAAAACGAGTGAGCGGTTTCTAGTTCTCGAAAAATGGTAAAGTGTGTTGGAGAAAGAGGTTGCGGAAAGCGTAAGTTTGAGAAGGTTCGTGGAGTTAGAAAGAAGAAGACCAAGGTTGACGAATGGTCGGAGCGTGATTTTATATTTTTGAGGGCATTGGAGTTCTACCGAGGTGGAGGAAGCTCCACTCGGTCCGCCACGTGATTCGCATTATATGGGTTCTTGAGTGAAAACTCAAGTGTAGAGTTTGTATATTTTATTTTATTTTTATTTCTATTTTCTTTTTCTTTGAGCCACTAATGTAGTTTTTGTAGTTCGACTTTGTTTTGTGTTTTTAAGTTTTGCTAGTTTGAAGATTGTGTGAGCTAGAGAGACGATCCCCAGGGAAGACTATATTGAAAAATACAAGTGTGGGGATGGAGCGGCCGAGCCGTATACTTTATATTATTATTTGCTGCTAATTATTCATGTTTTATATATTTTTGGGTTGTTGACGCACTTTAATTGCATAATATCTATCAGTTTGATAAGATACGTTTTTAGATATGTTTGTTTTGTTTTGTTTTGCCGCTTACGTTCGTGAGAGAAGGAGTTACCAATTGTTGAGCACGTTCGTAGTTGGAGGGCATTCATGGAAGAAGACTTTGACATCATGTTCCATTAGCATATTACCAACTAAGTCTTTTCCTTTATCTAGCTTATTAACTTTTTATTTTGCTTTAGTTTATTTTTGGTTTTTAGTTTTTTGTAGTCCGATTTTATTTTAGTTTTTTCATCCTTATCCTTGCATTGAGGACAATGCAAAATTTAAGTGTGGGGATAGGATATTTGAGTCGTAGTTTAAATTGAGTTTTTGTTTGAAAAATAAAAAAATAAAAAAATAAAAAAATTGAAAAAAAATGAAAAATGTTTAAAAATGTCCCTTGAATCTAGTTTTTTGTGTTAAAGTGGGAGATGATGATATTTATCGGAAATTGGTTTTTCAAACTACTAATAATATGAGATAAATAAAAGAAAGTGCACTTAACTCAGGATGTGTCGGTAGGCTCAACCTTGAAAATGAAAGGGCAAATCTGATAAAATGGTTCGGAAATCTCTTGTGGGTAAAGCGTTTTGTCCGTGTAAGATAAGTAATGAAAGGTCGGGCCATACTCAAGCCTCAATTTTTGGTATGAAAAGTGGAAATATTATAAAGTTTTAAAATTGAATACGTTATCTTATGATTCTTGGGTAGGTTTAACGTTAGAGTATGTCGTGTAGCCTGTGATATAAATCTTAAACTGCTAGTTTTAGTGTTTTACACATCATTGGCGTATGGTTTTATAACCTTAAATCCTGTATTGATGGGATACCCCGGGTCCGGAGACGATGGGTCTGTATGCCGATTATTCATCTGGGTATTCACAATTCCAAATTGGGTTGTGAATATTTAAAATAAAGCTAAAAAAGAGCAAACCCGCAGATTTCTGCCACTTAAGTCTTTAAACATGATCACAAAAAGTACAAATGCATTACAGACTTGATCATCCACGCTGTTAGCCATGTGGGGTCCCCTTGCTCGCGTCTCATTACCATTAAGAAACGGACCACAAGGGACACACCACATGTAAGCCCTACAGATGAAATTTTGCATACTCACCTATGGTAATGGTTCGGTGTATTGCTTGATAACGGGGGCATGTCATGTTGTGGGGAACACTAGCTATTAATTAATTGAACCTTAATCATATATAATGGCTGCTTGGTAGACTTTGATGCTTAAGCTTAAATGGATAAACAATACCCTTGATCGTCTTAACTATTCATAAAAAAATAGAGCAACAAAAGTTTTAAATCTGCTAATTTTGAGGTTTAAGTCAAGTTGGGGTGGTCTGGTCCGGTAAAAGCTGAAAATAAGTGGGTCTTAATTGTGTAAACCACCGAGTACTATTATTGTCGGATCTTATTTGTCCCCGTAAAGATTAAGGCATGGGTTTAAGTGGACAACAATATTTGTGATCGCGGTTTTTTGCGTTTTTTCTAAGCTTTAAAAATTAACCTATATGTTTTTAAGACTGTATTTTCCGATTCTGATTCCATTGCAAATAACTTTTTCAGGGACAAAAAAAAGTAAGTGTGGGGATATTTGATATACGTCTATTTATACATCTTGGATCCCTTGTAAAGTTATGTTTATTTAATATTTTGAGTTCGTTTTAGTTCGTGTTTTGGTTTATCTTTTATTAATTTAGGTTTTGAGCCAAGTATTTCATATATTTACATGTTTTATATCGTTTGGTGTCTTGAATGTTAAGCCTTAATTCTTTCTATCTTTTCATGTGATGTTTGAGTTCGTTTTGTTCGTTAATGACTACATGATTTTTCCACTTAGCGTTTCGATTTGTTTTCATGTAGATGGTGGTTTGAAAGTCAAGGAAAAGATGATCTAGAAGGTTCTTAACGTTACTTTATGTTCAAGAAAGAGATCTAAGATGATTTAATAACAAATAACAAGCAAAAATTCGTAGGCTACTCATATGGGCGCCGCGCCACGCGAAGGCAAAGGGCCAAGGCGGTCGCGGGGCGCCTAGGCCTTCTAGTCAGCAAAAAAAAAGCAAGCCGCCGCGCGCGAAGGCAAATGCCCAGGGTGGGGCCGCACGGCGCCTAAGCCTACTGGTCTGTGCGTTTTTGCATGCCCAAGCCCGGTATTCGCTTATATAAACATCATTATGTCCCTAGCCGAAGACACAATTATTCCAGCCGATTTTGGAGAGGTTAGAGCCAAGTTGAAGGTGTTTTTGGAGCTAGGAATCAAGGGAGATCATCGAGCTTTCATACGGGTGTTCAAGGATCGATTAAGACGGGTTCTTTCGTTCTTTATCTTTGTTTTTGTTCATTGTTTTTCATGATGTTTCCTTTTGTTTTTTGGTTTAGTTCTTTGATTATAACTATGCTAGGCTAGACTTCATGTCTACCTAGGTTTGATGAACATGTTTGATGCATGATTCTTGCTTTGGATAATTGTTTGATTATGGATTTCGTTATTTAATAGTAAAGACTTGGTTTTGTTTTCATGATGCGTATAAGTATTTATTATCCTGATTGATTATTAACTATTGCTTCACATAGATCTTTTATCTTTTGATTGTGTTTTTTAGAATTAGGGTTTATGTTTAAATCATTACTTGGTGTTTTGATTATTGTGATTAAATGGGCCCGTTAGATCATAGAAGCTTGTTGATTGTTGATTAGGATTATGAATGCTTTGCCAAATTCCAATAGCTGTAATGTGAGGAGTTGTTCATGTGTCTTGGTCAATTGCATGCTAGGATAGTTAGTAACAATATTCTTGCTTATTGTGTTGATCCATGTTCATGATGTCATGTTAGCTTATCAAGTTATCTAGAGTTTAGTGTTTCGTAAGATTGCTTGCTTTAGATACTATTAATTAACCCTAATTGATGACTTTGCGGAAATCAATAATACTTATTGCTTAATAATCTAATAATTGTTTTTGGGATTTCGTTTGATTCAGTCAAGGGTCCTTAGGGTTTTGTTAGATGAATATGTTTAGAAATCAGTTTCCATAATCATGTTATTTATCCATTGCTTGATGATTGTTGATACATGGGATTCTTACCTAGGTAGATTCTTTCTCTGATTGGTTTCGATCTTGTGTTTAGTTGCTTGTTTCTCGTTTACTTGTTTATTTACTTTCTTCGTTTAATAGTAGTTTAAAATCCCCCTTAAAACATTAATAATAAATAGTCGTGTCGTAAGTCGAGTCTAATTAGTTAATTTACGTAATTTATAGAGTCATGCGGGTTCGATATTCCGGACTTACTTAGCTTTAGTACAATTGACCGGTTCACTTGCCGGTGTTTTGCTTAGTTGAGTCTCAAGTCTAGTTTTTATTACTTGTTTAATTTAGTTAATATTTATTGATTGTTTTCACCACATCAGTCACTAACACCCATGTAAGTTATTTGTTGATTCCGGGTAAACATATAGAACTAGACTTAACCAATCATGTGTTAATAGGAATATTAGAATTAACAGACTTAAATATCAATTTTAGCTAGCTGTTCTTTTAAATATGGACAGCCTTGTTGCTTATGCCTAATCTATTGACATATTTTTGCAATGAGACTTCTCCTTAATGAATTTAAAGCTGGAAGTAATATTTGTGATTTGTTCATGAACATTAGAACTATCCTCTTTTAGGTTTTAGTGGTGTGAGTTGAATAACATCTTATTTATAGTACCAGACAATTCTTTTCTTGTACATATGTTGTTGATCAACACACTCATTTCCTTTAGTACTTTTGAGTGTTATAGTTGATTCTTAAGGCACCAAATTGTACTACTAAAAATTTTAGTATGTAATGTACTAAAAAAGTATAATTATTTCCATGTGTAAGCCCTTATTTATATGGGTCATGGTTTTGTACATTATAAAGTATTCAGCGATACCATTTAACCTTGTAGTTAGAATTTAGAAAGCATGCATGCATATTATGAGTTATTTTGATTAGTCTCGGGAAAAACTAAATCTAGAATGACTCTAGTGATTGTATTTATTTAAATAAGTTCTTGATCATAATTATCATAAGAGACATTATGATTGACCTATCCCATTTGTCATGATCTAGTTTTCAATAGAATGATTGTTATTAGAAAGAGCAGTAGGATATTCATATCATATCTTAATGGATAATTAAAAATGAGAAGAGCTAAATGTTATTAAAACTCTTTATGAGACAAAATTCAATTGTGTTTTGAGATCAGAGTGGATGATTTGGATGAGATCTTTATTTATAGAAGAATGCTATATTGAGTAATATTATGGGATATTAAAATAATACAGATTAAAATTAATGATCATTAGATTAATGAAAGATCATTAATGTGAGGATCATTATATTTTATTGAAGATGTGATATGCATATTATTAACATCAAACTAATAGACTGTAATTAAAAGTTCTACTTAAACAAATAATAAATCATCTTTGGGCAGAATTAAAATTTATTTAATTATGTGTGCAAAACAATTATATCTCATCACCTTTGTGCAGAAGTGATACAATTATTTTAATTATGCACGTGATAGATTTGTTAGATAAAAATGTAACATATCACTTTTGAGCAGAAGTGAGACATTTGTATCATGTTAGACAAAACTAACAAAAGCTTTTATTTAGACTTGAATGAAAGGTTGATGTAACACATCACCTTTGAGCAGAAGTGATACATTAAAAAATTCATTCAAGTTAAGTCTTTATGTTTTGTAAAAAATTATAATATTTAAGGTTTACAAAACATTTAATTAGTTAATAGCAAAAAAATGTTTAGAGTAAGGATTTTTAAGTTTCCGGTAAAACCTTATTTTTCGGAATTAGTTCTCGGGAATTTTGGGTTCCCGAGAATGGCTATTTTCCGGCTTTTAACGGGTTTTTTAGTATTTGGGTGTTTACATGATTTTATGGAGTTTATAGAAAAAATATTGATTCCGGTATTAGTGAGTTTTCGGGTTTATGGGTTATGACCCCAAACCATTTTAGAAACTCATAAACTCTTAGAACACATAAGCTATTTTAAGCCCATAATACATTATTTTTAAATAGACCGTGAACCCGTAAACTGGTTTAAGCCTTTAACCCATGATCTTTATTAACTAAATTAATAATGATAAGATTTAGTTCAAATATTTTTAATGATTAAAAATTATATATATTTCCTATTTTAAGAGGATTCAAATCTTTTAAGAAAATATTAAAAGTTCTAAGTTATCCAAGATTTGAAAAAATATTTCCCTAAATAATCATTAACAAATTTTAATCTAGATTTTGAACCAACATATGTATAATTTTCGATAATAATGATGAACACGAAGAACATCATCGAAAATTTTAACAATTAAACATACAAAAAACCTGGAATCGAAATCTTTAAACATGAATTTAACATATTTCGAAAATATCAGAGTTTACTAAATATGAATTTTAGCGATTTTAAACAGTTTCATATATTGTTTTCGTAATAGAACATGAAAAAAGAAACCGAAAAAATTAGGGTTTATCAAGTTTTAGTCCATGTCTTCTGATTCAATTCCATATTTAGGGAAAACATGAACTGATTAATCAACATCACTCTGATGCCAGATGTTGATCAGTTCTTCATGTAAGCAATAGAAAACATGATAAATATTAAACCTATGAACCTATTACAGCATGGAGAGTAGTAATCGCAGCAGAGTATGGATATATACGACATAGTTGTCAGCTTGATCGAGTTCCCCTTTTGGATGTATAGTTAAGGATGGTGTTAGGGTTCTTGAGATGAACCCGGTTTAGAAGAGAGGATGCACACAAAATTATAATGTGTGTGTGATTAGGTTATGATGTTAATATTTATCTCTCTTTGTATACAACCAAGGAGAAACTTTTTATTAGTTAATTAAAAGTAATATGGACCATTAACAATTACCAAACTAATATATATAATAAGGTATCATTAATATTTTGATCTAATATAATATAAATGATAATGATGACTATATTAATAAATATATAATATATATTTATTCTTACATTATTAACTCCAATGTACATACACATGTTCCAATATCTCGTTCGTTTGCATCAAGTAAGAAAACTAATGCGTATGTTTTAGTTTGCATAAATTTTGCGTTAGATCAAACTATCTCAGCTCCAAGTGGTTAAGCTGAGAGACCAAAAACCTTCATTTAAAAAGTGGTTGAGGTGAGGCCTTGAGTTCAATATCGCATGTGACAAAAAATAAAGGATTCCAGGTTAGGCCACTGAGATTTCTTCCATATAGTGCGTTTCCTCCTTAGGCTGGAATCTAGAGGATCGGGTGACTGGGTGAGTCGGTGGTCCGTCAGTGATTCAAATGACCGGTAAAAAAATATACATTCACCTATAGCTCATTTTATAACTGATACACATCAAAACATCTAATAATGTAAGATCGAATGAATAATAAGTTAATAGCACCTTTGCAAACAAATCACAGTAGAGAGCTCAGTATTGGTTGTTAAAACAAGGAAGTTACTCTACAATGTTGACCCAAAACCACTAGTTATGGTTTGCCTCCGCTTTGCTTTTAGTTAATAAAAAAATATTGGCAAGACGTTGCAACTTGGATATGAGAAAATGCGTTCGTGAGTTACTTGAAATCGGCTAGCTATAAACTCAAATCTAGTCGAGCCTAAAAAGATACTCGTCAAGTCAGGGCCCAAGTTTCACTTATCATGCTCGGTAAGCTTGAAAGCCTATCAGTTATATAATATCTATTTAGTAAACTAGTAAATCTCAAATAAAATTATGTTTGTCTTCTAGTTCAATACAAACAATGCTATACTTGGTTCATCTTAATCGAAATTTTATATTACAGAGTTGTGGTAAAGTGCCTATCTTGGCGCGGTACTTCCGAAATTTTAATTTGAAGCCGGTGAGTAGTGTTTTCTTTCAGGTTATTGGCACATTTGTAGCAAGTGTTAATCCTAAACACGCATCCACATTTTTTAATCTTCATAAACTGAGTCAAATATAAAATATGATTAAAAAAACTTCACAATTCTAACAATAATCTAACTTTAAATAAAACAGTTTAAATGGGCTTAAGTATCGAAATTTCAACTTGATTAGTCTGTTTTGCTTTGCATTATAGATAGGTCAAATTGAAACTTTTATTTCCAAATAGCAAGTTAGTTGTCTACTACCAGAGGGTGAAACTGTGAATAATATCTTTGGTAAGTTCTATATTTATCAATACTAATAACAGAACAATGAGAAACAAACAAAAAAAAGAGGTTTAAAAAATTCCTTCATGCCTCTTCTGATCCTTTTATATTTTGTAGCACACATGGTCTTCAAATAAACAAATGCCTGAAATCTCCATTAGCATGTCGGCAAAGCTGGTTGAAATTATTTGCATCTACAATATCAATATACAAAACGTATAAATACAAAACAAGTATAAATAAAGGGATGTGTTATTTATACACCCTTTATAGGGTGTATATATTGACAGGGTGTGTGTTAAGAGGGTGTGTGAATAACAAAAAAGGTGTATGAATAACCATTCCCATAAAAAAATTAGTTTTAATCATGTCATAAAATAATCAAATAAATCAAGATACAGAACATTGATTTAACATCAAATGATAATGAGGCACTTGATCATATTCCGCTTAAATTTATAACATAATTACTAGTAACCCGTCCTTTTAATTAGAGTAGCATGTGCATGGAACAGTGCGGTTCAGTAGAGTTTTGTGCTTAAACCAATCCAAAAACCAAAATTTCAGTTTTTAAGCTTTAAAAAATTGTTCGGTTTTTAGTGTTTTTGGTTTGCCTTTTTTGGTTTTATGTGAGATCAATTCGATTTTGGATTTTTTCAGTTTTGCCATTTGGGTTTTGGACAAAAAAAATTGACCAAAAATACTAAATATATGTTTAAACTTTTATTTTAGGTAGGAATTTATTTTATTATTATATGCTTTGGTTAAATTATGGGTTAAACTATATATTAAATTAGCATAAAAAAATTACATAAAAATCAAAATAAATTTTGAAAATCTATAAGTTCAACTCGGTTCAGTTTTTTCACTTTTAATCACACACAAAACTAAAACCAAACCAGTTTGGTTTTTTTACAAAAACATAAAACTTAACCATCAGTTTTTGTTTCGATTCAGTTATATCGGATTAGTTTTTCAGTTTTGGTTCGGTTTTTTGGTTTCACGCACACCCCTATCGTAAACCCACGTATCAAGAAAAAAAGTTTATAATCTTTGGGCAAAAAACATACCAAAAGTATCACCAAAATTAGTCACAATCTCAGCACAAATAGATTGTGGACCATCAGCAACACCAATCACTTCAACAAAAGTAGTAACAGCAGCCGGCATTTTACCCTTAACATCAATTTGCTTTTCATCCGTTGATCTACCCGTCAGACCACCGGCATCTGGCCGTACAACCTGAGCCACTGTCCGCACCCTTTGACCCACGTAACCGCGAAGAAGACCACCGTTCACAAGAACAGCTGGCTTTGATGTATCCATCACAAGATCTCAAAGAACAAGTGTAAAACTGAAGACCCACACAGGACTTTTGTCGAGCAGTTGGTGTGCAGAAATATAATGTCAATTAATAAATAATTATAATGGGGCTTGTTTTATATATTTGGAGTCAAAATGGCGGTAAAGGTTCCCGCCAACTCGTAAGTGGATCGGATTCGGTTTTAGAACATTCACTATGGGCCTTTTTATAGGGCTTTGTTAGCCCAAATACCTAGCCTCACACTAAACAAGGCTTGGAAGAGGATAAACATATACTTTTCATGTAAGATGTTGATAATAAACACAACGAACGTATAATATGAAAAAAGAATTCATTAAAATTATCTAATTAACGATGGATTGTTTCATCAAGATTCGTTTATTCATTCGACTCACAGTCACAGATGAGACAAAAGGACTTTTATGTAATCCCCTACCAATCACGCTTCTATTGTCACAACAACAAATATTTTTGTTCGAATAAAATGCTTAGCCAATTCCATGTGTCTAAGCAACAAAAACAATTTATTCAATTGTGAAATAAAATATCAAGAAGTATGTATCTAGGGAACAGTCGCTTCAAAGTGAATTCTCCCTATATAATGAACATGCAGTCCGTTTGATAAGAATCGAGTGACATTGCTTCTTCAACCCAAACCAAAGAATCCCTTAGATTCGATGCAAAAAGGTATAACGTCCGTTCTCTTAATTGAATTTCGATAAAATTTGGCCATCTTTCATTTGATTAATAGCGGTGGTTGGCTGTGGTAGACGCCTAAAAATGATGGAATTTGGAATGGGTAAAATGTGGGGTGTGAGGATTCAGTGGGTGTGGATAACGATTACTCCATCACTAGTTTTTTAGCAATAAATGGTAATGTCAAATAGTTGAGGAGTTTTGATTTGAAGGTGAATCTACTTTACAAGAAAAAAATAACATTATGAAGTCATACGTCTCGTATAGGCTTACACATATCATATTCATCGTTCCCATGAACGGGTGGCGTATAGGTCGTCTGGCTGACTGATACACCACCCGTTTTCGGGATCATACGCAACATAGAGGTCTTTACGAGGTGTATGCTCCCGAGAACGGGTGGCATATTGGTAAGCCAGACAACCTATACGCCACCCATTCCCGATAACGAGCAATAATTAGACAAATTGACTCGCTAACCTGTTTTTGACTCATGTATATTGTTGAAGTGACTGTAGAAAACATATTAAGTTTCTTCATCATTGGAAGCCATTTTTTCTCCAGTAAATTTTGTAGCTTCTAGAATAGAATAATTACATCATAGTGTCTTATAGCTAAAACTTAGTCAAAAGTATTTTGTGGAACGAATGTTAGGCATTAGGCACTTAAAAACAAAACGACCTAGACTACTGGGTCAACTTATCGTGTTATACAATTTATTTTTAATCTTTGCTGTATCTTTAGAGGCAAACGTGTAGAGGTTTAATTAACACTAGAATATATCTAGCCGAAGTTTCTATTAGTTTAGGGTTGATTGGTAAAAAAGAAAACCCTACATCTACTGTGTCGAAGCACGAAATGAATCTGACCTGATCCATGACGATGTTTCCACGGATTTTCGAGATGAACGAAACACGTCTTGATCTTCTTCTCCGGCTGCCTGAGACCTGCAATGGTTTTTTCGGGGGTGTGGAGGTGACTGCTAAGAAATCCTAAGATTTCTTGTTTACAGACACAAAAAAGTGGTGGTGGCTCTTATTGAGCATGACCTTTTAATAAAGAGGTGGAGACCTCCTTATATAGAGAGTCTCATGGCCACCATCATGGTACCCTAATGGGCTTAGCCCAGTTAGGGTTACCTCCACAAAACCCCCTCAGCCCAATAACATTGTATTAGTCCATATAATAAAATAAGCCAAACATAATAAATTTAGGGTCGTAAAACCGGGTTTAGTACCATACCCCTACAAGCCCCCCAAGTTCAGCGTTGCTCCTGGGCGCGCAAGCGTCTAGGTGGAGCGCTGGACTTTATGAGGTGTGTTAGGTCATGGGGCGGTTTTTTCCCTTTCCTTCGGCCTTGTCTTTATTGTCTGAGTTTCGGGAGGTTTTTCCCATGATGGTGACATGTTGCGGTCCTTATGATAATGATGGTGCCCTGTCATAAATAAGATATAGCACGCATCATAGTGGCGCGAGGCCTGATAAAAGATGGAGCGCGCATCTCGATAATGATGTAACATAACTTGCGCGCGAGGCAGCTTACGAGTTATGAGAATAATAAAGCCTGCGCGCGAGGCGACTTACGGATCTATAAGAATAATAATAAAAAACTGCGCGCGAGGCGACTTACGAGCTATAAGAATAATAAAGCCTGCGCGCAAGGCGACTTATGAGCTATAAGAATAATAAAGCTTGCGCGTGAGGCGACTTACGAGCTATAATAATAATAAAGCTTGCGCGTGAGGCGACTTATGGAGTTTGCGCGAATTGCGGCTTACGAGCTATGAGAATAATAATGAAGCTTGCGCGAGTTGCGGCTTACGAGCTATGAGAATAATAAAGCTTGCGCGTGAGGCGACTTACGAGCTATAATAATAATGGAGCTTGCGCGAGTTGCGGCTTACGAGCTATAAGAATAATAAAGCCTGCGCGTGAGGCGACTTACGAGCTATAATAATAATTAAGCTTGCGCGAGTTGCGGCTTACGAGCTATAATAATAATGAAGCTTGCGCGAGTTGCGGCTTACGAGCTATAATAATGATAAAGCTTGCGCGTGAGGCGACTTACGAGCTATAAGAATAATAAAGCTTGTGCGCGAGGCGACTTATGAGCTATGAGAATAATAAAGCTTGCGCGTGAGGCGACTTACGGGCTGTAAGAATAATGAAGCTTGCGCGAGTTGCGGCTTACGAGCTATAATAATAATGAAGCTTGCGCGAGTTGCGGCTTACGAGCTATGAGAATAATAAAGCTTGCGCGTGAGGCGACTTACGAGCTATAATAATAATAAAGCTTGCGCGTGAGGCGACTTACGAGCTATAATAATAATGAAGCTTGCGCGAGTTGCGGCTTACGAGCTATAATAATAATAAAGCTTGCGCGTGCGCGTAGACTTTATGTCCCGCGCCACGCGCATATGTTGCGTGCGCGTGCGCGTAGACTTTATGTCCCGCGCCACGCGCATATGTTGCGTGCGCGTGCGCGTAGACTGTGCGCCATGCGCAGATGTTGCTGTGCGCGTGCGCGTAGACTGTGCGCCATGCGCAGATGTTGCGTGCGCGTGCGCGTAGACTGTGCGCCATGCGCAGATGTTGCGTGCGCGTGCGCATAGGCTCTGGCTTTGTGTTATGCGCCACGCGCAGATATTGCATGCGCGTGCGCGTAGACTTTACGTCCCGCGCCACGCGCAGATGTTGCGTGCGCGTGCGCGTAGACTTTATGTCCCGCGCCACGCGCAGATGTTGCTTGCGCGTGCGCGTAGACTTTATGTCAGGCGCCATGCGCAGATGTTGCGTGCGCATGCGCGTAGACTGTGATGTGTGAGCATGTGGTGCGTAAGCATATGTAATATGCGTGAGCATATGTGATGCGTGAGCGTATGATATGCGACTGCGTTCAAGCATCATGGTGGTGTGCATGTTGAACGGAGCGGAGCCGCGCTCGGTCTTGTATTCGGCGCGAAGCCGTATGGGTTTATGAGGATTCCCAACCTTTAAGTATGGCGTGTAGCCATATGGGATATTATGAGGATTCTCAACCTTCAAGTATGGCGCGTAGGCATATGGGATATTATGAGGATTCCCAACCTTTAAGTTTGGCGCGTAGCCATATGGGATATTATGAGGGTTCCCAACCTTTAAGTTTGGCGCGTAGCCATATGGGATATTATGAGGGTTCCCAACCTTTAAGTTTGGCGCGTAGCCATATGGGATATTATGAGGGTTCCCAACCTTTAAGTTTGGCGCGTAGCCATATGGGATATTATGAGGGTTCCCAACCTTTAAGTTTGGCGCGTAGCCATATGGGATATTATGAGGGTTCCCAACCTTTAAGTTTGGCGCGTAGCCATATGGGATATTATGAGGGTCCCAACCTTTAAGTTTGGCGCGTAGCCATATGGGATATTATGAGGGTTCCCAACCTTTAAGTTTGGCGCGTAGCCATATGGGATATTATGAGGATTCCCAACCTTTAAGTTTGGCGCGTAGCCAGTTTGGCGCGTAGCCATATGGGATATTATGAGGATTCCCAACCTTTAAGTATGGCGCGTAGCCATATGGGATATTATGAGGATTCCCAACCTTTAAGTTTGGCGCGTAGCCATATGGGATATTATGAGGATTCCCAACCTTTAAGTTTGGCGCGAGGCCTGATGCGCGCATGCACGGCGATGGAGTGGACTCGCGAGTGCGCGTGCATGGCGGAGGTCTCTTGCGCAAAACCCACATGGTGGTTTCCACGGTGGTTTCCACGGGCGCTCACGCATGTCGGCGGAATGGTGACCCGCTGGCGAGCATGCGTGGTGGCAGTCTTCTGCGCAAAACCCACATGGTGGAGGTCTTTTGCGCGAAAACCACGTGGTGGTTCCCGCTGCGGCACATGCATGGCTGCGGAGTGAGAATCCGCGGGCGCGCGTACATGGCGGCGGAAGTCTGGCAATTTCTGGATCTGCACTTTTAGAGTCAGATCTGCAATTTTAAACCTAAAATCCAGGTCTGTAATCTAGATCTAGATCTGTAAAATTAGATCTAGATAGATCTGAAGCTCGGAGCGGATTTAAAACCATCACAGATCCGGAGACCTGATCATTCGAATCAGGCCGTTTCTTTTTGCACAGATCTGGAAGCCTCTTTTAGATCTATGGATCTTTTTGAGCTTTAATAGAACAAGCCTTGAAGCCTTTTTCTGTAAACTTCCAGATCTGGGTTTTTCCTGGGAGAGATCTGACAGCCGAGATGAAGATCGAAGGGTAGTTCGTTGCCCTCCCACGGATGGCGCCAATGTCGAAGCACGAAATGAATCTGACCTGATCCATGACGATGTTTCCACGGATTTTCGAGATGAACGAAACACGTCTTGATCTTCTTCTCCGGCTGCCTGAGACCTGCAATGGTTTTTTCGGGGGTGTGGAGGTGACTGCTAAGAAATCCTAAGATTTCTTGTTTACAGACACAAAAAAGTGGTGGTGGCTCTTATTGAGCATGACCTTTTAATAAGGAGGTGGAGACCTCCTTATATAGAGAGTCTCATGGCCACCATCATGGTACCCTAATGGGCTTAGCCCAGTTAGGGTTACCTCCACAAAACCCCCTCAGCCCAATAACATTGTATTAGTCCATATAATAAAATAAGCCAAACATAATAAATTTAGGGTCGTAAAACCGGGTTTAGTACCATACCCCTACATACTGTTTATTAAGATAAATAATATTTATTAAACTTGTAGCGTGAGAGATAAGTAGATAACAGAATTCATGAACTGTAATGCTTAGTTGCTTACTAAAAAAATGTTCCTGGTGTTCACACCTATGAAAGTAACTACCGTTGAATACTATGTATATCAATTTTAGCCTTGGTAATAAACTTTTATATATGCATATATATTAATTTTCAATAGGATGTATAATGGTGATCATTTGAATTCTATGTAGACGGGGTTTGGATTCGAATCTTATTCATAATCATTTACTAACTTCTTGATGTCATATGAAAACAATCTTGCGGTTACTTCAAGGTTCGGCCATTTCTATCACAATTTGTATACAGTCATATTGTTATGCACTTATATATAGATAATTAATAAGCATGCGGGTCAGTTAAGCTTACCAAACTCATACATGTACACATCTATTTCAGGGGACCACCGAATAAGTTTGAGTTGGCTCGAGATTGTATTTAGATTCAACTTAATCTCAATTTTTACTTTTTAGCGAGATAATATCCAGTAACTTATTAATAATTTGGTTTGTTTACACTTGTGAGTTGTGAAGATAGTGTGATCAAATAGAAACCTTTTTATCATCTTAAAATATACCACATTTAGAAACACCTTCCCCCCAGTAGCTGGGGTTGTGGTTACCGGAGTTTCTTTAACCATCTTTCCAGAAGTTTGAAAAAACTGGAGAAAAATGAAGTTCTAGCTTTTATGCACGGATGGCGCCAATGAAGAAACACTAACCGGACCCCGGGCAGATTACGGATAACCTGGGGGTTAGATAGATGTTTCCCACGAGGGGTTAGACCCGGTAAAGATGGTTCTTCTGATAACCTGCAAAACAGACACCGTGAGCTTGTCACTGAGAAGGGGGGGTTCCTCCTTGTGACCACCCTCCGGCGTGAGAATCAGACTAGATTGCTCTTTAAATATAAATGTATATTAAGAGATTGCTATAGCAGATATCAGGTATAATATGATAAGATATGATGGTAATGTGTTAAGATAAGATGATCATACCATTTGTGGTATTTATAGCCGAAGGTAGATTTCCAAGGAGGTGTGGCCGGCTGCAACAGTATTCCTGTTCCACCAACAGTGGCCTACGCACGTGCCCTGCTGGTAGTTGGTGGGTAGGCAGCGGCTGATAGTGACCAGGCCTGCTGTGTACTATTCCTTTTCCACCAACTGTCGGCTATGCACGTGGTATGGCAGTAGTTGGTGAGTAGGCAGCGGCTAATAGTGACATACAGTACAGGAGCATGCTGCTCGCCATACTGTTGTCAATAAGCTGTCGTATCTTTAGTCAGATCTTTTGCCCATACCTCGTCAGGTACAGTACAGAAGATCTTCCCGTATCGTACGGACTGGCTTATTTGGGCGGGAGTATTCCCCCTCCCGCCCTTGTGCGGGATTGTTCCCGGCTTTGCTCATTCCTTCAGGTGACACTGAGTGATTGAGAGCTAAGTGCCTTGTGCGTGTAGCCTTGCTGCGCGGGTGGCATTCCCTGATGGCTTGTATCCGAAGCTGCGGGAACAGGCGGAGTCCTTCACCATTGGGAGGCATTTCCTGCGGGAACAGCTTGCGTACTGCGCGTAAGGACGTCACGTCTCTGAGCATGGTGGGTCCTGCGGATCCAGTTGGTTTCTGCGCAGACGTCCCTCTTCAAGGTGAGTCTTGCGGGTCCAACTGGGCTCTGCTGGGACCTACCTCTTCATAATGGGTGTTCAATGACACTTGACCTGAATCTTGCATCTCATAGACTCTTACTTACGCCATCGGTAGACTTACCCTAAGCTAAGGTGTTTTTCGAATTATACTTCGGGTTTTTTGAACCAGGTTTTTCGGATTTTAGAAATTTATTTCTAGTACTAATACCCGAACGTAAACTCTCTCGGGTTCGGGTTTATAAATAGGGGTTAATCGAGTCTAGAGTGTTTTACATATAAAACGTGTGTGTGTAATGAGTATCATTACAGTATACACACACATCTATATATGTGTGTTAATATTCAAGCAAAAATATCATTTTCAATTTTTAAGTTACATAAGTAAATAACAAACCGCATAATCCAAAATACACAATATGTTTTCTGGAGAGGGTCCGTGAAAACCCCAAAATTATGAAATTAGAGTAATATTATATAGAAAAATTGGAGTGAATCTCATTATTATAAAATAATAGCAAGGAACACCTTACCAAACTAAACAATGATAACTCATAATTTTATGTTCATGTAGCTTGCTCTTTTTGTCATTTTCGTCTAAATTTTTTTTAGTTATTTCCATCCTCAAGGTTCATTTTCTTGCCATTTCAATCCAAGTCACTAACGTTGTTACTTCTAGTTTGTTAAGTTAGTATGAAATGACAAGAATACTCTTTTAATTAAGGGATATAGGTTTTTAATACTCCCAACTTTCCCTCATTGGTATAGAACACTCCCAACTTTCGATTTGTCACCCACCACTCTCAACTTTCTCCCTATTTTCCTGTACCACTTCCCGTCTAAATGAACACTAACCTCGTTAGTGTTTTGGACTAAAAATGTCATTCAAATTAGTTAAGGGGGTAAAACAGAAATTTTATGGTCTACCATGTTTTCCGGTGACGATCTGGTCTGGCTTCCCTGTTCTTCGACGAACTCCCAATACAACGACAAGACGAGGACGGTGGTAATTGTACAACCTCAACAACCTCCATTTCCGGTGAACTCGTTTTTCCGGCGACCTCGTTTTTTTCGGCGAATTTGAGTTTTCCGGCTATCTCGTCTTTCAAAAAATGGAGATGGTTCAGAGGTGTAAAAAGGTGATGGAGATCTTAAAGATTGTGCACCAGTGGAGATATGATGAAGATGGTGCTCGCCGGAAACCTGCAACTTGTTTTTCTGGCACGCAGGCGATCCCAGAAGGTGGTTGGGTGAGATGATGTATATGGTGTTCGCCGGAAACCTGCAACTCATTTTCCGACGAGTAAAGGATTACTTCGAATCGATATGTTATGGGTTCGTGTTGAACCAGAGGTGTAGTGGTGGTTGTAATAGATGAGGATGGAGTGGTGATGCTTGATCTAGGGTTGGTTGGAGGCAAATTTGGTATATGTTAAACAATTTAATTTTCTTTTTCACCCCCTCAACTAATTTGAATGACATTTTTAGTCCAAAACATTAATGAGGTTAGTGTTCATTTAGACGGGGAGTGGTACAGGAAAATATGGTGAAAGTTGGGAGTGGTGGGTGACAAATCGAAAGTTGGGAGTGTTATCTACCAATGAGGGAAAGTTGAGAGTATTAAAAACCAATATCCCTTTAATTAAATAGAGTAAACTGTCGTATTCGTCTCTGTGGTTTGCTTACTTTTGTCAAATTCATATAAAGTAAACTTACTTTTAGTCATTTCCGTCCTCATGGTTTCTAAAAGTTGTAATTTCCATCAACTTCAATAACAGCGTTAGCCCTTGTCAATTAAGATAGTGCAATTTGGCAAGCGTGTCCTTACTTACACCATTTTAATAAATTCTATAAATTGTCAGGATTCGTATGCGTATTTTCACAAACTTGATGAATGTAACGGAAATAAATAAACGTATGGACTGATCCAAATCTGTAACTTTGTTGGGACTCGTATGTAAGTTTTAACAAAATATGCAACTTTTGCTCAAACTTGTTTTGGCCAAACCTAAAACCTAATCCTTTATAAACTACAATTATTAATTTCGTTTATGGTAAAAAGGGTTTAGTTCTTTAACTGAGAGTTAAGCAAATGAAAATTAATAATTGTTGTTTATGAAGAATTATGTTTTAGATTTTGTCATAACAAGTCATGGCAAAAGTTGTAGATTTTGTTAAATGATTTTGTTAAAACATTCATACGAATCCCAACAAAGTTGCAGTTTTAGATCGGTTCGTACATTTATTTATTTCCGTTGCATTAATTGATATTGTTAAAACCTGCATACGAATCCCGACAATATATATTATTTATTAAATGGTGTTAGTATGGGCACTTTTGTAAAGTTACACTATCTTAATTGACAAGGGCTAACAGTATTAGCAAAGTGGATGGAAGTTACAACTTTTAGAAACCATGAGGACGGGAATGCCTAAAATTAAGTTTTGTTTGGACGGATCTGGCAAAAGTGACCAAACAATAAGAAAGAAAATGGGAGTTTACTCTATTTAATCAAAAGGGTATTTTATCATTTCATACTAACTTAACAAGCTAAAACTAATGGAGTTTGTGATTTGAGCTGAAACGACATGAAAATGAAATCACGAGGACGGAAACGACTACAAAAATTTTTGGACAGAAATGACAAAAGAGCAAACCCATGGATGAAAATGAAAGTTCTCTCTAATTCTCATTGCAATGTCATGGCATGTCATGTTTGTAGCCATCATTATTGTATAGGTATTGAATTGACTTAAGACGAACCATCTTTATTTGAACTTTTAAGGAGCCTTGATCTTGTTAGAGGTGGGCTAAAAAACCAGTTAGCCGAACCAACCTGAAATCGAACCGAATAGGTTTTGAACCGATTATGTAGACACCAGTTTGGAACCGATTGAAACCATAGGTTTGAAACTGATCAAGAAACTGGTTTCAACTTTCAACCCATACCAAAAACAATTATAAACCAGTTTTTTTTTGGTTAACGGAACCAAACCACTTTCAACCCAGACATGCTTAGAGTTTGAAACCGGTTTGTGCACCTCTAAATCTCATTGTAATTACTTTCAAAGGTTGGAGGAAAAATGTTTTTTTTGGAGTAGACTATATTTATGTATGAAATCAAACAAGATGAGAGATTAATTGAGATGAAAAATTTTATTTTTGACTGGTAAACACTTTTTTTCCCCAAATTTGTTAGCTGATTAAACTAGTCACTATAGTTAAAAGATTGGTCCTGCAACTAGGGGTGTTAATCGGGTCAACCCGATCGGGTTTCGGGTTAGTCGGGTTTTCTTAAAAAATATCTAACCCGTAACCCGACCCTATTAAGGTTCGGGTTAGTCGGGTTCGGGTTTCGGGTTAGTTGGGTCGGGTTAATCAGGTTAACCATGCTACTTTATAATTTTAAGCTATTTTTTGTGTTTGTAACTTGTAAGTTGCAAAATTTCTTATACTTTTTAATTTCTTTTACAAATAATTATATTATAATTACATACATAGGCCTGTAAACGAACCAAACGGACATGAACAAATGCATGTCTGTGTTCGTTCATTTAACTTTTAACGATCACGAACACTTCATCGAACAAATATTTGTGTTCATGTTCGTTAGTTAAAAACTAAACATGTTCGTTTATTTAAAATCTAAATGAACAATTCACGAACATAAGCAAAAATATTTAAACAAAGATAAACGAACATGAATGACATATATGTACATACATAAACGAACACAAACATACATAAACGAACATAAATGAACACATTTAAATAAACAAAAACAAACAAATATAAAACATATTAGGGTGATATAATTTTTAAATTCAAATAATGTTTAATAATTTTCTATTAATATGTAAACGAGCATGAATGAACGTAAACAAACCTAAATGAACGATCATAAACGAACGTTCACGAACATGGATGAACGAGTGAAACATGTGTTCATGTTCGTTTGTTTAATTAAATGAACACAACATAAATAAACTTTCCATCGAACGTTTCATGAACTTCTTTATAAAGCTTTCAATATTGCCTTAATAGTGCTTATTTCATCTTTTCATCATTGTATTTAAAGTTAATTATCACCACTAATCGGGTTATTCGGGTTAACCCGAAACCCGACTTTTTTCAAAAAATGAACCCGAAACCCGACCCTATTAACAATTCGGGTTAATCCGCATAACCCGATTAATACTTTTTGACCCTATTAACCCGATCCGAATTAACTTATTCGGGTTCGGGTCGGGTTAATCGGGTTCGGGTATTTTGGACACCCCTACCTGCAACAACAATAAAAGAAAGATTCATAACGGCTTTTGTGGTGAAAATGGAAATATAAAAATAAGAATTAGATTTTCTTCTTTTTCTTTTCTTTACTTCACTTTTTTTCCCTTAAAAAACCGTGAAAAACGGTTCTTTCTGGCATTCTCTCAATTCCTTTCATTTCCTTCTTTAATTGTGACTTGGGAACACAACGTTAGTCCTTGAACAACGGTCCACATTCTTTGAATCAAGAAAAATAGAGGTATATCTTTGCATAATACGATTGGAGAAAAATAATCGTCCTTTAGATTAATTAATCTCGATTAATGGGGGATTAGAGGTGCACATTGGAGCATTTGGAGAAAAACTGGAAGGGAGACACATGATGAAAGATTAATGCTGCACATTGGAGGTTGTGGTGGAAGATGAAGCGGGAATTGGCATTGTGGTTGGAGTTGATATATGCATAGACGAGTTGTACTAGGACATTAGGTGTGTAGATGAACTTTTGGGTAGGGGAGCATTGGGGTTGTGGTGACATCTCAAAAGATTAGTGGGTTGATATTTTTTAGCTCGATATTGAGGGAGAATGGTGAATGAAAACTAAACCATACATGAGACTATGAGAGTGGGTTATGAACTTATGGGATGTCAAGGGCGTTAATATGCTTATATTTTTGCATTTTATGTAAAAAGTATAATAATCAATATATATTTCATACCTTTTATATGCTAGTTAGCAAAATTGGTAAATTATAGAAACCATGTAATGTAGTTTCTAAACAGCGAACAAAAATTGTAACGTGAGTATATTAAGAGATGGGTTATTCATACACCCTTTATAGGGTGTAGTTAACTAAGGATTATTAATAACAAAAATTGCCTATATTAATAAGGACTATTCATGTAGTTAACTATTACTTAATTGTTTTTTTTATGCACCATAATTCAACCAAGTGACTTATTGAAGTACAAAAATGACGTACGAAATTTCCATGATTTCTGGTGAAGATTGCTGTCGTAATTGTGTCTCAGTCTCGCACGTTACGGACCAATTTAAATTAAAATATTAATCATGGTTTGACAATTTTTTAGTTTTTAGTCATTTATATTAATTAGTTTTAGAAACTAATTAAATTAATAGTTATTTCGTTCCCACCATCATGCCACCCACCATTCGGTTCCAGCCATTTCCATGCCTACATTCAACTCCAAATCTTAAATACATATATCATATATTCATATTATAAGCTTACTTATTGTAACCAACGAGAGAGATTTGGTTTTCATGTTCTAGAAACGTCATAATATTTAAAAGGAAAATTGAATTTAAATAATCTAAACTATAAACTTTTGTCAAATAACAGGCTTTACTAATGCGTTAGTTGCTAACGATCTCATCTATTTGTTTCCAACGGGCCACAACTAACGAAAGCTTAACTTCGTTAGTATCCGATTACCGGTAAAACGTTTGCCTGAAAACTTAATCTTTCTCATCGGAAAACTCAACATCAATACCACCACCATTGACTACCACTACCATTAACATCGCAAGAGTTCTTATGCGTGTTAGGGATTTGACTGATTCTCAATTGATCAGACCAATGAACAGTCATTCATTCTCGTCGTCGGAGCTCTAGGTCGTCGTCTAAGTTATTGGGTGTTCGCCAGTGCGACTCTCTTTACTAACTTCGACGATGGTTTTAGGATTCCGACAACCTCAATAATTAAGGTTTTTATTAGAAAATGTTCCTAAATGTCTAATCTAAGGTTACAAATAAGTTTATGATGGAAATGTTGAGTTTTCTAAGAAAAAAAAGAGTTTTCAGATCAAAAACATTTTTCAGCGACCGGAAACTAACGGAGGTAAGCTTTTGTTAGTCACTTCGTTGGAAACAAATATGCCACAAAAGATGGCACCGTCAGCAGCCAAATCGTTAGTTGAGGTTGTTATTTGTCAGTAGTTCAAAGTTAAGATTATTTAGATTCAATTTCCCTTTTTAAAAAGGTTTATTGTAATGAAAAAAATACTAAAAGACATAACTGATACCGGGTCGCTAGTATTAAATAGAAGACAATGATTTATTGGCTAATAATAATATATGTTGATAAGTTAATCAGTGACACCATAACATTGTTTTCGTTGCCACAATCAATCACACTCGCATAAATGCATAATTATCATAAATTACATGTGAAACCGTAAAAAGAACATTCATTCTGGGCAAATTCAAGTGTAAATCAAGTATAAATGTATAATAACTACACAAATAAGATTGCCCTTGACAACAAACATAAAAGTTAAGAGTGTCATTGATAACATTATTATATGGATTGTTATTGATAAATAGGTCTATTTTAAGTTATTAAAAATGCGGATTTGTGGAATTAAATGATGAATCACGTAAAAAGAACAAAGTATAGTCGTAAAATGCTTAACCTAAATTTTTTAAATAGGAGTATAATATAAAATTAATGAAATTCCGAAACATAATGACCAACTTAAAAATAGATCGAGTACTTGTAAAACGCTTAACCTAAAATTTTAGACATAAATAACCGTGTCCAAAGAACAATTATATTTTTGAATATTCGAAAAAACTTGATATCATAAAGTAGAAAAATATAGTTTATTTTCTGCCCCTAAAACACTCCGAATAGTCGAATACTAGATTTGGTCAGTCGTCGAGTGTATTTTTGATCACAGGGTCAGCTAAAGATTTTTTGTGCCAAAATACTTGTGGTCAGCAATGTTTTCCATAATATATTTGTCACTATTACTATTTTCCAATGATTCTTTTCACAAAATAATTATATATTTTCTATAACCCGCATATAATAATTCTGCACGTTAGAAGTTTCAATAAATTTATTTGTTAACTGAAAAAATCACTATCATTTTTTTAAAATATTTAAAACCTTCAACCTAGACTACCTAGTCATATATATAAATAAACTAATAGCATCCACATTAGTCTACAAATCATATAAAATTAGATATTATCACATAAACAAATTATTATAATAACACATTACCAATTTATTTTTCACCCTAATTCGGTTGTTCAAAAAATTAGTCAAAATAAGACCATAAATTCATTAAATAATGAAAATATGATAGGCCCACGTTCAATTTTTCAAAAATAAAAAGTCCAACGGTTGACTTTCTCTAAAACATTCCATCCTACTATATATCACACAAATGCCCCCACCCAAATTAACTCATCCAATGCCATTAAGCACAACATCTTTCTTTCTTTCTTTCTAGAACAAAATGTTGGGGAAGAAGTTCGGCTCAGTTAAGAACCTAGCCAAGATGGCTAAGGTTCGGCGTGACGTCAAGCGGTCACAATCCGAACGGTTGCTTAGGT
Organism: Bidens hawaiensis; assembly: GCF_021521415.1. Lineage (NCBI taxonomy): Eukaryota > Viridiplantae > Streptophyta > Magnoliopsida > Asterales > Asteraceae > Bidens > Bidens hawaiensis. Next base: position 118,253 of record NW_027505439.1, on the reverse strand, counting down.
ACAAGGACAGCGAAGAAGATACTAGTTTATCGTCTAGATGTTCTTCACCATCCTCTAAAACCCCAACTGGGTTTTTCACCGTTTATGTTGGTGAGGAACGACGTAGGTTTGTTGTCCCGATGGGTTACTTGTCTCACCCGCTTTTCAAGATGTTGCTAGAGAAGTCGTCAGAAGAGTTCGGGTTCGGGCAGAAGAATGGATTGGTGGTTCCATGTAGTGTCAATGCTTTTCAAGAAGTGGTAAGTGTTGTCGAATCTTGTAATGGAAAATGTGATTTGAGTAATTTGGTTGAAGAGTTAATTTAGAGCATTTTTTTGGATACAAAAGAGTAAATAAATTATATTGCGCGCATTGTGTATTGGTCACACTTGGTTATACAGTAGATATTACAATATTCTCATAGTTTCTTTTGTTTAGTGTGAAAATCTTTTTTTCGAACGACAATGGTGTCGTGGAGTGATTATGCCGCCCTAACACCACTTGTGGCGGAGCCTTGACTCCAGGATATATATTATCTAAGACGTTAGATGACATCAATCTTGATTTTTATATCTTTACTAGAAGCCTTGTTAACTTCTTGACAAGATGGTAAGAACTCAATCCCATGTTTGTGCTGTATGAACAAAGTTTCATAATGTCAAGTTTGATTATGATTTCACTTTCGTACACAATTATAGATCGAGTGGATGGAACCACTCGTACAATTTTCTGGCATGGTTTAAGTTATATAGCGAAGTCCCAGTCATGTGGGACGATTTGGTCTTGATAAGCTTGGTATGATATTGTGATTTGAGTCTTGACTCATGACTATATGTTAGTTCGATACTTCGATCAATTTTAGTACAATATGATGCTTTTTAATGGAACTTTAAAACCTGTCTATAAAAAGTTAGGTCATGGTGTATACTCTAAGACCATGAGGTACACTATAACCCATTTTAATTTCACAAAAGCTCCACATTACTTATTTCTTTCTCTTTCACTCCATGTCATTCAAAGAAAATAGTTTAACCCATTTAACTTCATATCTCTCCTATTAATACATAATAATTAAAATAACAAATCAATTAGTAATTAATACATAATAAATACATATTGTTACTTTTAACCCGTTAAAAACATAACCCATGAGCCTTTTTAACACACTTAACACAAGTGAGGAGTGGTTTAATCCATCTTTAAAGTGTCATGTCATTTTAACCTATGTAGGGGTTAGAGTATACCCCACGGCCTAACCCCAACATAGGTTAAAATGACATGACATTTTAATGATGGATTAAACCACTCCTCACTTGTGTTACTTTTGTTAAAAAGGGCATTGGATTATGTTTTTAACGGGTTAAAATGCAAAGAACATGTTGGGTTTCTATGGAATTTACAAACTTAGTTAACCGTTTAACTAGTTATAATTAATGCGGAAACGTGATAGACAAACTAACCATATGAACAACCTAGTTTATTCATTGCAAGATTACCAATAATCTATTTACTAGAAACCCGAAGCTAGGATCACATGATACGGGAACAACTAAACAATCAAAGCTATATAAATACTTACAATCTTAACCCTTTAAGAGTTTAGTAGATGGTTGAAGAAGATGATGATGATGCTACTAGACTTTCAAAGGAAAACCCTCAAACGGAATATACCCCGAGCCTCCAACACACACCGAGCTATGCTAGGAAGCTTGAACACGGAAAAACGAGACCCGAGCCCTTCCTTTTTCCTTTTGGCCGTAAACAAGAAAGAAAGAAAGGAAGAGTTGTATGTTTTTGTTTACTTGAAAGTTATTAAAAAGGGTCTTCATCATCATCACACCCAAGAATGCATGGTTAGGTAGATATAAACACTTATACACTCAACCTCCATCTTTTGCATGTTAATGATTTTGACCAAGTTAGTGGGGTGTGGGGCCCACCCAAAACCGGCCCCAATATATAATTTTTTTTTTTTTTTTTTTTTTATTTATTTTATACTTTATAAAATATATAAACACCCCATCTTTTATAAACCATTTTACAAAAGATCATATAGTTAAATAATCATTCCAATAATAATTATTTGAATAAATAAATTAACCAATTAATTTATTTAACACTTTCAAGTAAGTATTCAGAAACCCGATTTTCTGAATGTATTGTGTTCTGTATTTGTCTTATAGATCTTATCTTAACAAATACATAATTGGTATGTGTCTAACTCGTTATTGGGTATGACCCGACTTGGATCAAACACGGCTAGCCACATTAACCTAATTATGTGTCTCGGGCATACGGTATTCCAACAATCTCCCACTTGCACGTGACTCATAAGAAGTTAATGCTAATGGTGAATACCGCCTAACAACAGGTCACCACCCCTAGTGTGTTTGACTAAGTGCCATTCAATAACATCATCCCCTTCAAGTCCATACTTGATATGATATAGGTAAGTCTTATCATTACATCCCTTTGTTACTAGATGTCCTGTCAAATCGAAGAGACATAGATTGATCATTCTCTCATTGATTTAACTTAACAGGCCTTAGACATCTAAACTCTCAACACATAAGAGGAACAAATCCCATCTTGACTGCATACATCCTTGTTGACATCTCGTATGATATCTGAGCTCTTTCTTTTATGTCATCGTGTTACCGAAAAACAAAGAAGAGAGTCAAGTTATCAGACTTGATGAAAGGTCAGATCCAATATGCATCTCAGGTCAAAGGACACAATGATACTCGCCTTTACTCAAGGATTACTTATGATCAGTTGCACTAACTCCATGCAGTGATCCTCGAGAGCGGATCATGTCCAATATTTGTATCCCACAAATATCTATGAACCTTGGTGGCAAACCTATGCCTTATATTCATCACATGAATATCAACCAATCCAGGTTCATAATAGTCTTACCTTCATACTTGTTCCCACAAGCATGATCGACTACGGACGTTTAGAACAACATAAGTCATTCATGGATTAAACATGCAAAAATAGAACATAACTCATTTAATAATTAAAACTTAATTAATTTCATGAGATACCCATTACATTCGTTCTTAAACAAACACTAAACACGGATTAAATCCACTCACTAGAATACCGAAGTCCTAATGCACAAACATGACCCTCATGCTTTGGCCTATCGAGGAGCTTCGTGAGTGGGTCCGCAATATTTTGATCGGTATGAACTTTATGAATACATATTTTTCTCTTTTCAACTTCATCCCTTATGTAGTTGAATCTGCGCTCAATGTGCCTCGTTTTCTGATGAGCACGAGGCTCCTTGATCTGTGCAATAGCACCCTCATTGTCACAGAATATCTCTAGGGGCTCCTGAATGGAAGAGATAATCCCTAGATCCATGATGAACTTTTTCATCCATGCAGCCTCTTGGGCTGCCATTGAAGCGGCGATGTACTCAGATTCTGTAGTGGATAACGCGACAACATCCTGCTTTGAACTCTTCCAAGAGACAGCGCCTCCATTTAAGATGAAAACATATCCCGACTGTGACCGAGAATCATCTCGGTCAGTTTGGAAACTCGCATCCACGTAACCCTTTACGACGAGTTCCTCCTCACCAGACCCATATATTAAAAACATATCCTTAGTCCTTCTAAGGTATTTTAATATATTCTTGACAGCCATCCAATGACTGTCACCTGGGTTGTGCTGGTATCTACTTGTTATGCTTAAAGCATACGAGACATCCGGTCTAGTGCACATCATTGCATACATAATAGATCCTATTGCCGAAGCATAAGGAACATGCTTCATCCTATCCTGCTCTTCCTTAGAGCTAGGACTTTGGGATGAGCTTAATACAGTTCCTCTAGGAATAGGCACCAAACCTTTCTTAGAGTTTTCCATCCTAAACCTCTTTAGGATTTTATCAATGTACGCACTTTGATTGAGTCCGATCAATTTCCTTTGTCTATCCCTATAGACTTTTATTCCCAAGATATATGTCGCTTCTCCAAGATCCTTAATTGAGAAACGACTACTTAACCACGTTTTAACGTTTTCCATACTTGGTATATCATTTCCAAATAAAAGTATATCATCGACATACAAAATAAGGAAAATGATTATACTCCCACTAGCCCATTTATACACACATGCCTCATCACCGTTTTGGACGAAACCAAACGCTTTGATTTCTTCATTAAAACGATGATTCCACATCCGTGATGCTTGTTTCAATCCGTAGATTGAATTCCTTAACTTACAAACTTTATCAGGATTAGATGGATCGACAAAACCTTCAGGCTGAACCATATGGACATCTTCCTCAAGATATCCATTTAGAAAAGCGGTCTTGACATCCATTTGCCATATCTCATAATCAAAATGAGCTGCAATGGCAAACAATATCCTGATCGACTTAAGCATCGCGACTGGCGAGAAGGTTTCATCATAATCAATCCCTTGAGTTTGCGTGAAACCTTTTGCGACAAGTCGAGCTTTGTAAGTATCTAAATTTCCATGCATATCGGTCTTCTTTTTGAAGACCCACTTACATCCAACCAGTTTGGAGTTAAGTGGACGATCAACCAATTCCCAAACTTGGTTATCGTGCATGGATTGCATCTCGGCGCTCATGGCTTCAAGCCATTTGTCACAATCAGGTTGTGACATAGCATCTTTGTAGGAGATCGGTTCATCCGAATCAATCAAGTAGCAATCATCCACAAGAAATCCATATCTCTTGGGAGGTTGACTAACCCTACTAGATCTGCGAGCAACGTGCGTATGATCAACCATTTGATCATCTTCAACATCCTCGTGTTGAAAGCTAGTATCGACCAACTGTGTATCATCCAGTGATTCTTGAACCTCTTCAAGTTCCACTCTCTTTTCACTAGGTCCTTCCATAAGGAACCTAGTTTCTAAGAAGTATCCTTTGCGTGAAACAAACACTCTTTGTTCACTAGGATCATAGAATATATATCCTATATCATCCTTTGGGTATCCTATGAAGACACACCTGATGGATCGAGCCTCAAGCTTATTTGGGGTGTCACGTTTAACATAAACTATGCATCCCCATATCCTTAAATATGAAAAGGATGGAACCTTTCCATGCCACACTTCATAGGGTATTCGATCCACCTTTTTGGTCGGGGCCATATTCAAAATACGAGCCGCTGTGAGTAGCGCATATCCCCAAAATGATGGCGGTAGTGAGCTTCGTGCCATCATTGATCGAACCATGTCCAACAGTGTTCGATTCCTCCTCTCGGATACTCCGTTATGTTGAGGAGTTCCAGGAGGAGTGAGCTGTGAAATAATTCCACAATCTCTAAGATGACTTTGAAAGGTATCACTTAGGTATTCGCCTCCTCTATCGGAGCGGAGTACCTTGATTGTTCGGTTGAGCTGATTTTGCACTTCATTTTGAAATTCTTTGAACATTTCAAAGGCTTCATGTTTGTGTTTCATTAGATAAACATACCCATATCGACTAAAATCGTCGGTAAAGGTAATGAAGTACCTTTCACTATTCCTACTAGTTGGCTTGAAAGGTCCGCATACATCCGTATGTATGATACCTAACAAATCCTTAGCCCTTTCATTTGTACCTTTGAAAGGCTCTTTGGTCATCTTGCCTTGAATACAAGATTCACACTCATCAAACGAACCTAACTCGTTTGTTTTCAAAAGACCATTCTTTTGGAGAGTGTTTATACGATTCTTGTTTATGTGTCCAAGGCGACAATGCCAAATGTAGGAATCACTCAAACCCTTTTTGAGTCTTTTAGTAGAAGTTTGATATAATGAGCTATTTGAGGTATTATCATGAACCAATTCATAAATACCGTTGTTTGGTACAGCTTTAAAATAAAAGATACCATTAGATGACACATGCATTTCCGATCCTACAAATTTAAAGTCAAAGTTACATTGTCTAAGAAGGTGCACAGAAATAATGTTCCTAGTCAAACTAGGAGCATACAAAACATTTTTTAAAACAACTTCCAAACCACTTGGAAGTGATAAAGTGAAGTCTCCTCTAGCGACCACGTGTACTCTTGCACCGTTGCCCATGAAAAGATTCACTTCGCCCTTCTTCAAGTCTTCATTCCTTTTGAACCCCTGCAACCAATTGCAAATATGAGTTCCACATCCGGTATCCAATACCCATGTGTTAGAAGAAATAAGATTTAGCTCAACATTAATCATAAAGACATTACCCGAGGTATGCGCCGCATTCCTCTTGTCTTTTAGCTCTTTTAGGTAGACCGGGCAATTGCGTTTCCAGTGTCCGGTCTCCCCACAACCAAAACAAGGATCATCCTTATGACCCCTTGGTTCCACAACCTTTTGTTTCTTTGCCATAACCGGTGATTTGCCCTTACCCTTAAGATGCATAGGGGGACCCTTCCTTTTAGCTACCTTAGCCTTAAGATTGGGTTGAGATCGATTCTTGGATCTACCTTCATTGATTGCAAACACGGGTAAAACCCTTTTGCCCATGCTCGCCTCGGCTGTTTTAAGCATTGAGTGAAGTTCTCCAATGGTTTTGTCCCACCCGTTCATGTTATAATTTAACACGAAAGTGTCGAACCTTTTCGACAAAGAGTTAAGGATCAAATCCGTTGCTAACTCATTTGAGATGGGACAATTGAGCTTAGTGAGCCGATCAATATAACTTTTCATCTTAAGTACATAAGATGAAACTGGTTGACTATCATCCATTCTACATGCATGTAAGGCTCGAACCGTTTCGAACCTTTCCACTCTCGATTGCTTAAGGAACATTTCCTTAAGTTGAGTAATCATGTCGTACGCATTATGGTTTTCGAAATCCTTTTGGATTTCGGGAACCATAGTCGCCAACATGAGGCATGATACTTGAATGGAATCTTCCGTGAGTTTGACCCAATTCATGTATTCGACCTCAGTTCCCTCTTCCGGTTCTTCGGGGATAGGTGTTTCCAAAACATGATATAATTTTTCTTGTTTTAGAACAATCCTTAAATTTCGGAACCAATCCGAAAAGTTATTGTGGTTAAGACGGTCTTTAGCGAGAATAGATCGGAGAGATACGTTTTGGACGTTAGGGATAATGTTGTCGTCGACGTGTGTGGCCATCTGCAGAATTTTAAATAAGTTCATTTTAGTGTTTTAACCTTTTAATTATTAATACCCTTTTATATATACCAAATATAATTAATAATTAAAATCTAGAATCCAACGATAAACCCGACTCCGGTTAGGTGACCTTTTTCCCTTTGTCGGTTTATCAAGGTAGTTATTCATAACAATTGCAAACCCTTTTGCAACTTCTAGAATTTATGGGACCGGTTCGAAATCATATTTCGTGTTGGCATGTTTTATCCCATCAACACCCATTAGACCCCATGCTTGGGTGACCCTCTTCACATGGTTCTAATTTAAGTTGTCCTACTTGTATCAACTTGTAATATTAACATACAAATGGTTAGGTGACCTTTTTCCCATTTATATGCCAATATTACCTTAACATGTTAATTTACTCTATGCGGTTAGGTGACCTTTTTCCCACTAAGAGCTTACTAATATGTTAAGTGTTATACAAAAGGATGGTGTTTAACTTATTATCCTTAATTTTAAAGGGATTTTTAGTTTTAATAATTCTAGATATAAAACTTTAAATCATGTTCTAACATGCATTTAGAAACATGATTTTGAAACCATTTTCAAAACTAATTTATAATAAAACCATTTTTATTATGGGCGTGAGACGGCTAGTTAATAATTCCATTTTATTAAACTACGTGTCACGTAATTACCGATAATTATTAGAACCCGTTTTATGCTTTGTTAATTAATTCTATGTGACGGAGTTGATATCCTAATATCTAACAACCACACAATCAAACAATCAATCAACAAGCATACACACAATATATACTAGACACGAGCCACTAAGTTAGACCACACTTGTTAGCCGAAACAAGTGTGTGTCTTAGGTCCAATCCTAAGGGACACATGACACATGGATGTTGTAGCTCCCACTCGATCCCGCATCCAAATGCTTCGAGCATCTTCTTCAACCTTGTTGTGATCCATTGGGCTTGAACTTGGGCCTTAGCTTCCATAAGCTTCCACTTGGGCTCAATTGGTGGGCTTAGGTCCTTTTGGGCTTGAATCCCTTAATGGGCTTGTGAAACCCATTATGACCATACCCGGCCCAATTAGGCCCAAACTTCCAACTTTGCAATCTTCTTAAATTTTACAAAATTAAATGTCCTAATACATTTTTTCTATAAAATAAAGATATTACAAATTACCTATTTATTACATACCCATATGAATAAATAATTACAAAATAGCCCCTAATAAATTATTACAAACCGATACTTTGAATAATAAATTACAATCACAACATCAACCACAAACAAAACATCCATTTGGTCTACGGCTCGGTCTAGTACTAACAAACATAACCCGATATGTCATAGGAACCCGTTCCAAAAACCCCTTTGCTTTATCGGGCCTAGCCCAACCCATTTGGGCTTGACCCAATAACAAGATTATGGGCCTCGGCCCAATTAAAAACTGCATGGGCTCGGCCCAAATAAAACTATATGGGCTCGGCCCAATAATATTTTATGGGCTCGGCCCAAATAACCAAAATGGGCTTCGGCCCAAATTCACCCGAATTGGGCTTCGGCCCATTTGCCCGGTTTTTTTTTTTTTTTTTTTGAACAAAGCCAGAAACAATAACAAGATTAAATACAAAAATATCATGCATGTTAATTTTTGTATAAAATCTTTCAAGGGGAAAATAAAAAAACCGAGAACCCGAAGCTTAGTTTCCCGTATCCCGGCTCTTGATGCCATTTGTTGGGTTTCTATGGAATTTACAAACTTAGTTAACCGTTTAACTAGTTATAATTAATGCGGAAACGTGATAGACAAACTAACCATATGAACAACCTAGTTTATTCATTGCAAGATTACCAATAATCTATTTACTAGAAACCCGAAGCTAGGATCACATGATACGGGAACAACTAAACAATCAAAGCTATATAAATACTTACAATCTTAACCCTTTAAGAGTTTAGTAGATGGTTGAAGAAGATGATGATGATGCTACTAGACTTTCAAAGGAAAACCCTCAAACGGAATATACCCCGAGCCTCCAACACACACCGAGCTATGCTAGGAAGCTTGAACACGGAAAAACGAGACCCGAGCCCTTCCTTTTTCCTTTTGGCCGTAAACAAGAAAGAAAGAAAGGAAGAGTTGTATGTTTTTGTTTACTTGAAAGTTATTAAAAAGGGTCTTCATCATCATCACACCCAAGAATGCATGGTTAGGTAGATATAAACACTTATACACTCAACCTCCATCTTTTGCATGTTAATGATTTTGACCAAGTTAGTGGGGTGTGGGGCCCACCCAAAACCGGCCCCAATATATAATTTTTTTTTTTTTTTTTTTTTTTTTATTTATTTTATACTTTATAAAATATATAAACACCCCATCTTTTATAAACCATTTTACAAAAGATCATATAGTTAAATAATCATTCCAATAATAATTATTTGAATAAATAAATTAACCAATTAATTTATTTAACACTTTCAAGTAAGTATTCAGAAACCCGATTTTCTGAATGTATTGTGTTCTGTATTTGTCTTATAGATCTTATCTTAACAAATACATAATTGGTATGTGTCTAACTCGTTATTGGGTATGACCCGACTTGGATCAAACACGGCTAGCCACATTAACCTAATTATGTGTCTCGGGCATACGGTATTCCAACAGTTGAGAATGAAGATGAGGAAGGAGTGAAGGAAACTGAGAAAGTAAATGAAGATAATGAGTATCTGATCAGTTTGGGATATGATCCACTATATCTCCAAAGACTATCAAAAGAATATATAGCAGTAGAAGCTGAGGGGTGGAGAACAAGGAAAGCAAAAAGAGAATTATTAATGAAGGCTGGTCACAATCCTGCATTCCTAAACTTGCAACCATTTGAAAAAATTGACCGAATGTACAAGAGAGCCCTTTTAGATGATGTATCTGATTATGTGAAGAAAGTATCAAAGAAGAAATAAGAAAGTGAAAAGGTTTTGAAAGAATCTGACAGTAGTAAAAAGAGGGCTGAGAAGAAAGCACGGGATGAAGAAGAATATGAATCATTGAAGTCTAAACATAAAGATATCAAATTTCTCCAACTGTATGGCTACAAGTATAATAATTTGATAAATCTTTCTCCTGAAGAACTGAAAAGAAAAATACAACAGATAAAGGACTCTCAGAAAGATCAAGAAAGTCGAGAAAGATATGAGAGAGAACAAGAGTTAAAGATGAGGTTACCGAGGGAAAGAGAGTAAGCAGAAAAGAAAAATCAAGAATTGAAGAAGTGGTTTGAGGACCCTCAGATGGTAGAAATGTTAAAGACAATTGTGATGGAGAAAGGAATGATAGAAGAACAGTTTCAAAACATGCCTCTTGAACAATTAATGGAAATATATAACAGAGAGCCGAAACTGTACATTGAAACACAAAGAAAACTGCAGGAGGACAGGATGAGAGCCGAAGAAGAAGTGAGAGCTGAAATGATGAGTGCTCTGCACAAAAAGGGAGTGAGAATGTCAAAGCTATTGGTGCAAACAGACGAAACAATAAGAAGATGGTATGTTGAAGAGGGGCTCGAAAAAGCAAAGATTACTCAGTCAGGGAGCATGAGCAGAACTCAAAGGTCTGAGAGTGTGAGGCCTGTGCCACCAAGGAACTTAAACTTGCCCACACATCTCTATTTCGACAAAAGATCAAAGACCTTAAGGGCTGTGACTGAAGATCAGGAAGAACATCTCATCATCTTTAGGGATGATTTGAGAAATTTTGCAAAGGAACAATTAACTAGGATGGCTGAACTGACCTTGTATGACAATCAAATCAGAAGTCAGCCATCTGGTCAACAAAGGAATGATCTCTCTAAATTCTTAAAAGAACAAGCTGAAAGAGGATTCCCATTCCTGATACAGAAGAAAAGAGAAATTAAGAGTCAAACTGAGAAGGAAAAGAGAAATAAAAGGATAAATGAAGTACACACATCTGAGCTTTCCCTCTTTGAATTGAAGAAACAAAGAACTCAAGCAAGCAGCTCTCACCACAAAAGGAAGACTTTGAAAGAGTGCTTGGCTATGAGAGAAGTCATGAAGGAACCAAACTCATAGGTGCAATAACTTGGAAGAATCACATACATAACGTACAATCGGCATGATGATTCCACTACTCTGAGAAATATGTCTGGAATTCCCATTTCCGTAATACGACATGATGAAGACCTCAAGTTCATGCACCCACAAGACTTACAAGATCTAATTGATGCAAGATTTCCAAGTGATGCATCCGATTCTTCAGAGCTCGACATGCTCAAACAAAGGGCTGCCTATGTCAAGAGACTAAAGGAAAGATCTGATGCTAGGAGCAGAGGAAGAAGATAAAATATTGGAGCAAACTGACGACTATTTTTTTTTTTTGTTTCTGTTTATCTTTGTAAATATTTTATGTTTGATGAATGAAAACTTTAATTTGTAAGGCCAAAGAGGCAGAATTCCTAATTATGTAATGAAGTGACGTGCTCTTGAATGATATATATTATATGTCTGATACATGGGTAACTTTATGCAGGTATGTTTTGGTGCATCTGAGCTTGTTCCAATCTAGGGGGAGATTGTTGGGTCGGATTTTTGATAAGGAAGATTGGAATCTTCTCAACCTCCTCAGAAAATGGTTAAGTATGGACTTCGAGCAAGCTTAGGCGATCGAGCATGGTTTTACTACTTCGAGCAAGGTCTTTAAAACCTTAAATGGTTAATTCTTCTAAGTGTTAAGGCTTCGAGCAAGCTACACTTCAACGAGCAAGAGTATTCTTCTATCGAGCATGGATTGCCAATCGAGCAAACAGCTTGATCATACATGTTTAACCAAGTGTTACGAGCACAGGATGATCGAGCACATGGGGACAAGCATGGATGTAATAAGAAGATGTCAAGTGATCAAAGCAAGGACTTCGAGAACAATTCAGTTTCCAAGCAAGATTTACATCCGAGCATGCTAAAGATTGCTGAATAAGTATAACTGAAGACATTAAGAAGAATGAGCTTGCTCGATGGACTAATTCGAGCAAAGCATGGACAAGTCAAGAAGAACGAAGCATACTGAAGAAGAATATATTCTTCGAAAGAGAATATATTCTAAGTGAAATATGCTCGAGGACACTCATCGAGCATACCTAGCATAGTGAGCTTGCTTGAGCAAGATTGTTATCTTGCTCGAGGACTCAACACTTGTATCATATTGTATTTCATTATGTGATGATTAGGAACTTCTAGAAGGAATGTCAGGGTCTATAAATAGGGATCCTAGGATACCTTTTGGGACACGGATTTCCAGACGGAATACAGGCTGGCATGCACTGAATACGAAAAACATTCCAAAGAATATTCTCTTTGTTCACTCGTACAATAGCCGCCGCTGTCACACAAAACCCTAGACATTACTTTCAATGTTCCATTAATGATGTATTTATTACAGTGAATCTTTGTCTAATGAATGAGCTTTTATTGACCATTTATTACTGTTTTGTGTTTGTTATTCACACCCCTTTGTTCCCACTCGTTGGATATCCTGATTCCGCCGGGATATTCAACAGGCCTTTTGGGTAATCGAGTCGGTGTGTTCTTGTCAACCTCTAGAAGGTATCACCCAACTCACAGTCCTGACAAAGAAAACATAAGAACTTTGGTGTGCACTCACTGTAAAAGGAATGGGCATTCAGTGAACAAGTGCTACAAGTTGATCGGTTTTCCAAAAGACTATAAGTTTGCTAAAGGCAAGAAGTTTGCTAATCTTGTTGAGGAATAAGGAAACAATGATCAACCTCAATCTAATTAGCAAGGATTCACTCAGCAACAATATCATGACTTGATGGCTTTCTTGCAGCAAAACAAAATTCAAGTTGGATCTTCAAATGCTTATGCTGCTAATAATGTTACCACAATCAATCATGATTCTTTCTGAGGTATAATGTCTTGCAATTCTTCTAAAATTCTTCCAATTGGATCATTGACACTGGTGCTAATGATCATATGTGTCATGATCAAAATTTGTTTTCAAGCGTTTCTTTTCTCATAACTTTGATTTTCATCACTCTTCCTAATGGCACAAACATTATTGTTCATCAGTATGGGATTGTTCTGTTAACTGATAAAATTTCTTTGTCAAAAGTTCTTTTAGTACCACATGTTAGAAATAATCTTCTTTCTGTATTAAGGTTATGTTCTGATACTGATGGTATTTTTGTTTTTTTTCCTAAAAACAATTGTGTTTTACAGGCCCCTTTTCTAAAGAGCCATCTGGTTCTTGGTGAAATGCTTAATGGTCTCTATCTTCTTGAGGCAACTAAGCAGTTTGCTGATTCTTCGTTTGTTTCCAATAATGTTTGCAATTCTGTAAATAGTGAAAATTGGCACAATCATCTAGGACATTTTCCAATTTACAAACTGAAACAATTACCTTTCATTTCTAATGCTTCTTTCAAATATATCGAGCATTGTGACATTTGTCCTAGGGAAAGACAACATAAATTTCCATTTCCAATTAGCTCTACACCAACTAGCAAAATTTTTGAGCTAATTCATATTGATGTTTGGGGGCCTTATCATATCGCTACTTATAATGGCTTTAGATATTTTTTAACCATTGTGGATGATTATAGCAGAACCACTTGTACACATTTACTTTCCACTAAAAGCAATGCATTTCCCATCCTTCAATTCGTTATTTATATGGTTAGCAATCAATTTGCCACCACTGTGAAATGCATTCGATCTGATAAGGCTTTTGAACTGGGGACTGGCTTAGTTCAACGTGCTTACTTATTGAGTAAAGGCATTATTCCTCAGACTACTTGTGTAGCTGTCCCTCAACAAAATGGTATTGTTGAACGGAAGCATAAACACTTGCTTGAAACCTCGAGAGCTCTCATGTTTCAATCTAAACTATGTGTTCAGTTTTGGGGTGACTGTGTTTTAACTGCAACACATTTGATCAATCGGTTTCCCACTAAAATCCTTAACAATAAAACCCCATATGAGGTTTAAACAGGAAGAATTCCTTTTTATGCTCACATGAAATCTTTTGATTGTCTTGCTTACGCTTCCACTTTAACTCATGGAAAAGACAAATTCAAACCAAAGGCTGTACCTTGTGTTTTCCTAAGATATCCACTTGGTAAAAAGGCTAACAAATTATATGCTCTTGACACAAACAAGGTTATAATATCATGAGATGTCATTTTGTTTGAAGCATTATTCCCTTCGATCACCAAATCTAAAGAAAGCTTCATTTTTCCATCCATTGACATCATCAATCAATTTTTTGATGATCCTTATCCATCTTCCGCTTCTACCCTGTTGGGTTTTATATTTTAGACCGGCGCATCGAATCATTACTTGTTTATAATAAATATTAATTTCAAGTCGAAAAGAAAAAATAACGAATAATTGAAGCATGTTCGGGTGAATTATATAAGTTTTATATTATATCATTGATCTTATCCAAGAGGCGAATGGAGTGAAGACCAGGGCACAAGACCACTATAAACAGATGATGAGGTCATGTCTTTCTTTGGATGTGTTTTGTTTGATTGTTTGCCCCTGGGGAAGAGCTCTCCCCAGGTGGCCGAGCGTTTATGATTATGTATGTATGTATGAGTGTTCTTTGTGACAATCTTTTGGTTAATGAAATCATACTACTACATCTATCTATTTGTGTTTCGATTACAATTGTTCATCCTATTATTGATTGTTAATCGAATCGAACTCTCCGCATCCGTCCATAGATATTTCAAGAGTGAATACATGTTGTTGATTCGATCCTAGCTCAGATCCGAGCTCCTCCGTTAATACTGAATATTCGCGCTTCCGCACCGAGGCTCAGGTCTTGTCATACTCCAAATAATTATTCTGTTTGTCCTATTCCTAATCCTTCTTATTCTCCTCCTAATGATTCACCTGTTAGAAGGTCTTCCAGAACTTCTATTCCACCTTCTTATTTGAATGATTATGTTTGTAATCACTCTGCTTCTTCTCATCATTGTTTCCACACTATTACTAATTCGTGCTCCTCTTCTGCTTCCTGTTCTTCTTCTCATCTTCTTCCTTCCAGTCAATTTCTCACCAAAGCAATATTTGATTTACATGAGCCTACTTCGTATAAAGAAGTTGCAACTATCCCTGAATGGCAAGATGCCATGAAAGCTAAGTTTCAGGCTCTTGAAAATACTAATACTTGGGCTATTGTTGATCTTCCTCCTGGAAAGAAGGCTATTAAAAGCAAATAGGTGTTTAAAGTTAAACACAAAGCAGATGGGATGGTTGAGCGTTGTAAAGCACAATTGGTGGTAAGAGGAGATGCTCAAAAAGAAGGGATTGATTATACTAAAACTTTTTCTCCTGTTATCAAAATGACCACCATTCGAAGTCTTGTTGCTGTTGCTACCAAACTAAGTTGGTCTCCTTTTCAACTTGAAGTTAACAATGCTTTTCTTCATGGAGATTTAGATGAGGATATCTATATGCTACCACCACCTGGTATGCAGCTCCCTAATCATCAAATGCTTAAGCTTCAGAAATCTTTATATGGTTTAAACAAGCTTCTTAACAATGGTATGGAAAATTGTCATCTGCTTTGAAGTCAAGAGGGTATATGAGTTCTCAGAATGATCGCTTTTTGTTTTCCAACTCTATGGGATCATCGGTGTTTTATGTCGCTGTATATATTGACAACATTCTGGTTACTAGGAACAATTTAGAAGTGATCAATAATCTAAAAATTTTTCTGGATTCTTCTTTCAAGATTAAAGATTTGGGGCGTCTCAATTATTTTTTGGGAATGGAGGTTCTTTATACTACAAACAGTGTTATCATGTGCCAACGCAAGTTTGCTAAGGACATGCTTTCTGAAATTGATAGTTCCAACCTTTCTGTCACCAATTCTCCATTGCCTCATCATTTACAGCTCAAGGTTCATGAGTGTCTTGCTATTGATGGCCCTTTACAATACATGAAACTATTTGGTAAACTCAATTACCTTACACACACAAGAACTGATATTGCTTTTGCTATTCAGTTTTTAAGTCAATTCATGCAAGATCCAAGGCTACCTCATTGGAATGCTGCTCTTCACACTCTTTCATATGTCAAAGGCACTTTATCTCAAGGATTATTTTTCAACAACAATCCTTCTTTTGACTTACAAGCATTCTGTGATTCGGATTGGGCGGCTTGTCCTAATACTCGCCAACCGATCAGCGGGTTTTATATTTCTCTTGGTGGTTCTTAGATTTCTTGGAAATATAAGAAACAACCCACTATTTCTTTAAGTTCTACTGAAGCTGAATACCGATTGCTTCACCGTGTTACTGCCAAACTTGCTTGGTTTGTAGAAACGTTATACGGACGTTTTACGAGCCTAGGAACTAGTCGCAAATCGATACATTAAGTTTGTGTTCATACATTAAAGGAGGATAAGTTACAGAGAGAATCCGGCATGGTAACGTTACAATGGATAAATATGGCACAGATCTCTATGCACATTCACTAGGAAAGGCCTATTTATAGGCAGTCCTCCTCATTCGTTAACATCACTAACGAATGAGGCTTCCCATAGCGAATGACCTCCCATTCGCTAAACATCCTTAGCGAATGGGCATTACTTTAACGAATGAGCCTCCATTCGTTACACAATAGTAATGAATGAGCTCTTACATTAACGAATATGTCTAGTCTTTAACGAATGAGGCTCATTCGCTAAAAATCCTTAGCGAATGTGCCTTTATACATTAATATAAAGACTAAACAACCCCTATCCTATTCAAACAGCTGCAGACACCAAATCCGTGCACTAACAAACTCCCCCTTGACCGTAGCTGTCGAATGCTTTCTAATACTTTAGCATCCAATACTTTAGTCTTCAATACTTTAGCCTCCAATCCATTAACGTCGAATACATTAACAACGTATATGTTAAAGTCGAATACTTTAACGACGAATACGTTAAAGTTGAATACTTTAACCGTTAATACTTTAACTGCATATCATCAGTCGTACATCCAACCTCCCCCTTGACTGATGATTCTCGGGCTTGTGCGAATAGACAAAATATAACTCTTTTTAAGCAAACCAACAACTTGTAGCTACTCGTATCAGATCTCCCCCTCAAATCAGCATGTCCAGGTGATCATTCCGATCATACAACTGGCATATGATATGGTTCGATCAAACGAATCAATGAGCAACAAATCATCGGCAATCTGTCGCACCGGTAAAGTAAAAATGTCTTTACGTTTAACCTCGTCACACATCTTCATGAACAACCCGATCATTCCACATCTTTCACAACGGTCTTCACTCTCTCGATAACGTCTATCCCAAAATATAACCCTTTGAAGCTCTTCGGCAACCAATACGCTTGGATGCGCTAATGCTTTGGGCATATGATTCAGAGTTCCAACCTTAGTTAATCAATCCTGAACGATCAAAGTCATCAATCTGATGACAAGACACGTATATTCTTCAACACGATCAACCCATTCAAGAATTGTCCCCTTCAACAGAAGCAATCCGCCGAACACTCGTAGCCAACATTGTCAGGATCAAAGTCCCTCAGAAAGAAGTAATCGGACAGACACTCGTATCCCACATAGTCAGGTTTCAATCTTGAACAAACCAATCACAAATGTAAGAACAAACACTTGAACTCGGTCAAACATAGCTTTGCAATCATGAATTACCACCCGAATTGCAGTAATTTTTTCAGAAATCCTTACAAATGTAGGAAAGATACCAATCGAATAACCTCTTTGAAAGTTTTATCTCCCCATTTTCTTGACAAATTCGGCAAGGTCTTGAACAATTCTTCGAAAATTTTCAAGAAAATTCCCCGCATATTTAAAATATCCCCGAAAAATTTCGTTTAAGAAAATTTTCCGAAAATACTTTTTTTTTTTTACAATCCTCATACGTTATCCTAGTCTTCATTCGCTACAACAGTAGCACATTCGTCCAGCATCCATCCACATTCGTTACCCTTGAACGAATGGGTCTCATTCGTTAACTTATTAATGAATAGCCACATACGTTAAGGTCACATTCGTTAAACCCTTAACGAATGTCTTCTATATGTTAATCACCCTCATTAGTATGAACAGTACACGAAAGAGGTTTCATTCGTTATGAGCTTTTCATTCATTAAACACTGTAACGAATAACTCATTCGTTAAACTTCCGTAACGAATGACTTTTAAATTAACGAATGGGTTGTTGGCAGTTACTGTAGACGCCAGAAAAACGAATCTCGCCGGAAAAATCAGTTACATCGCCGGAAAACGCATATCTTCAAGCTGTAACAATGGCAAATTCTTCAAATCTTCATCAAATCAGCACCAGAATATATCAGTATGCTCAGATTTTGATCATGAACTCAAATTTAACAACCAATTCGTCATTTAAGCACTGAATCTAATCAAATCAGAATCAAACCATAACTTAATCATCAACGGCAGATTCTTCAATTTGCCATGATTAACCAATTGAATACATTGCATAGCTTCGGATTTGCATTCTAAACACGAATTCATCATCAATTCCATCAATCAATCAATGAATTCGGTCCAAATCTGATTATACTTGAAGAACACGAAGAACACGTATCACGAGCAACCGCCGGCTCTGATACCAATTGTAGAAACGTTATACGGACGTTTTACGAGCCTAGGAACTAGTCGCAAATCGATACGTTAAGCTTGTGTTCATACATTAAAGGAGGATAAGTTACAGAGAGAATCCGGCATGGTAACGTTACAATGGATAAATATGGCACAGATCTCTATGCACATTCGCTAGGAAAGGCCTATTTATAGGCAGTCCTCCTCATTCGTTAACATCACTAACGAATGAGGCTTCCCATAGCGAATGACCTCCCCTGCGCTAAACATCCTTAGCGAATGGGTATTACTTTAACGAATGAGCCTCCATTCGTTACACAGTAGTAATGAATGAGCTCTTACATTAACGAATATGTCTAGTATTTAACGAATGAGGCCCATTCGCTAAACATCCTTAGCGAATGTGCCTTTATACATTAATATAAAGACTAAACAACCCCAATCCTATTCGAACAGCTGTGGACACCAAATCCGTGCACTAACATGGTTGACTAGAGTTCTTACTGAGTTCAATGTCCCTAATATCACTCCTGTCACCCCCAAATGTGACAGCCAAGCTGCAATTTATATTGCCAAGAATCCTGTCTTCCATGAGCGAACAAAGCATATTAAAATCGATGATCATTTTGTTCGCAAGAAGTTACAAGAAGGCCTCGTGACTTTAATACATACGAAGACAAATGATCAGCTTATTGATCTATTTACCAAGAGCTTACCATGGCCTCATTTTCACGAGCTTCTACGCAAGTTAGGGTTTTCTCAACCTCTAACTTGGGCGGGAGTGTGAGCGCATATGTTGTGTTCTCAACATAGGCGCGGCATATGCTATGCGGCGCGTATGTTATACGCCGCATAACATATGTGTCGCATATGTTCATGTATATATATATAGTTTAGAGCAATAAAATTTCTCTCTCTTATTAATTTCTATTTTCTATTCGTGTTATCGTTTTATACAATTACACAGTTCTTGTTTTTGTGTTGTCACAAAATTTTCTTTAACACCAAAAATCTATTCTTTAACCAAATCCATTTAAGATAGACAAGACAGTGGTCCATTTCTATGAGCAAACCAAAGCCCACACCTTAGAGGGTATGGATAAATCAACATGGATAGGGATCCATTTTAGCTATTTATATAGGTTAGAATTTTGATTGGAAAGAACAACAATTGAATAAGGTCTGCTCAATATTCAAATCAAGGGAATGAAGCGTGTACATACGTGAAACATCACCCCCTCCATCTATGTTTATCTTATAAGAGAGAATTAAGATTGCTGCTATTATTATTCTTTTTGAACGGAACACATTACGCTTACGCTATTACACTAATATTACAACACTATCTCCAGGTGTAGAGATAGGGTTCTAGATCCATTCAGTAGCCCAAGTAAACCAAAAATGGTCTTGGATTGCATATGTTGTTCAAAACCCCTCACTATAGTAAGACACCCGCGGACGCCATTCCCGGGCAAGAGACTAGCCACATGCGGAGGAGACAAACAATACACAAGGGTAGATCCAATAGCCAATCAAAGTCCTAGATTCCATGATTTCACAAAAGACAACCGATTTTTTGGTTCGATTTCGGTTAACCATCTTTTAATAACCAGAAATAACCGAATCGAACCGATTAACCAATAGTTTCATCCATAACAATCATCTTCTTTTAATAATATTATGTTCCAATACTTTCAAAATGATATATATCTAAATTTCTTTGACCATTGTATTCTTGCTACTGGATATTCATTCAATTAGTAACATATATTAATTCATTTCGAATGCTATTGACTTTAAATTGCGTTTATTCTCTTATACAATGGCATTGGCAGTCAGCGCTCATTTGGTAAAACTTAAAACTGAGTTCACGAGTAATCAATTATGTATATTTTGGAACTAATATGTAAACTAATTATGTATAATGTTCATGGTTTTTATTTTAGTAAAGTTCTTAACAAAGGTCAATAGAAAATTAGTTTATGTTAAAAGTTTGGGTTTTAGGTTAATTAACCGAATTATTTATCAATAAAACTGAATTGACTGAAATTGAATGGTTATTGTTATTTAATAACGAAGTGTTGAGCCACGGATTTAGATATTGCCATTAACCGAACCGTGCATACCTCTACTGCGGATTGTGGTAGCCAAGATCATGAAGGCGGGGTATTACTGGCTAGGTATGCACCTAGACACGATCAAAGAAATTCACAAGTGCGACTTGTGCCAACGCCACACGCCAAATACCCTTCGTCCAAAAAATGATCCGGTACCCATCACCGCAGTATGGACGTTTCAAAAATGCGTGATAAACATTATTGGCCCATTCCCAAAGGCTCTTAGAAGAGTGAAATTTTTGATAGTTGCAATCGATTATTTCACAAAGTGGGTAAAAGCCAAAACGTTGACCTCCATCACAACCGCAAACGTCAAGAAGTTTATATGGGAATTTATCATATGTCGTTTCGGCCTGCCCTCAACGATCATGAGTGATAATAGCAAGCAACTCGCGGCCATGCTCTTACAAAAATGGCTTGTGGAGCTGCATATCCATCAAGTCTTCACATCGGTTGCTCACCCGCAAGGAAATGGCCAATTTGAGCGTGCCAATAGAAGCATCCTCGACGGGATCAAAGCCAACCTAGGAGATGGATGAGTTGCCACACGTATTGTAGGCCCATAGGACACTCAAAAATACAAGCAATGATGAAACACCTTTCAGTCTAACTTATGGGTTGAGGCCGTGATACCCACTGAGATCGGACTAGCATCCGCTCGAGTGCTGGTAGTGGACGTAGACAATGACAAGGAGCTTCGCCTAAATCTAGACCTCTTAGAACAAAGAAGCGAGTTGGCGACTATCGAAGAAGCTAAATACAAATGCCAACTCCAAAAATACTATAATGCTCGGGTCAAGATTTGATACCTCCTTTCCAAAAGGAAAATGCTTCTTTTAAGGGAGTTAGCCCGGCATTCACAGTTAGAGTTATTAATGAATAGCGGGTTCAGGGTAAGGATTAGCAAATTCGGTATTGGTACCGATTGGTACCGGTACCGAAATCGGTACCGATTTGGTACCGTCGGTAACGAATCGGTACTAAGGTTTTGAGTTTTCGGACCGGTATGGTACGGTAGGTATTTCCCGAATTTTACCTTAAATACCGGTACCGAACCGATACCGAACCAAATATTTCGGTACCGAGCTCATCCCTAGTTGGGGGTAACGGGTTTAATAAAAAATATATTGTTAATTTATTGAGATTAATATTTTGTTTGTTTTTATTTAATTATTAAGTAATAGTATATATTTACTTCTTTTTCTTGGGTCTAGATGATAAAAAAAATAAATAATTAATAAGAATTTTGTTAGGTGTTGATTCAAAAAAGTATATTTGGTGTTTATGCCAAGATAATTTTGGGTGTCGCTTGTATTTCGATTATTTATATATTTACATTTACGGGTGAATCTGTGCATTGTCTTTTGTACTATGTGCTTTTGGTGTTTGTATCTTGCTCATGTCATTAAGGTTATCTGTCTTATTGCCAACTAGCTTGGTCTTTCTACGTGCCTGTTTTTAGTTTAGCCCACAAATACATTTGACCCTTACATAACATAAGGGTTTCTCTCTCTCTCTCTTTGTTAGTTCTAGCTACCGCCAGTCCGCCACAGCCACAAGCACCGCCACCACAGTTCTCTTCTACGCTTTTGTGATACATCGGCGTATCTCTGTTATAACACAGAGATGGTGTTTCTAGATAGCGAAGCAGAGAGAGGGAGTGTTTGCCTTTTAACTGTTGTTGCCGGCGGTCCTCGGCGGTGGTTTCAGCCGATGAATGACTATTACCGGTCGTCTATGGCAACAGCGGAGGCGTCTCTTTTATCTCTCTCTACTTGGTAGGCGGTGTCGTGCTTCCTATCTCTCTCTACTCATCGATGGTGGTTGTTTCCGGGTTCATCCTATGAGACGGCACACGATGGTGATTATTTATGATGATGGACGATTTGGTTGTGTTTTTGCCATTTTCCATTTATGAACCCTAGGCGACAACGTAAGACGGTGTTGCCAGTGATTGTTCATGGTGGTGGCGGATCTCCGTGTGTTTTACCCACCGTATGCTACTGTTGCGCTCTCCGACACACCTATCGCCTCCGTTCCTCAATCACTCTGCGATCCATCCCGTAGTTGTTCCCTTATTCGATTTGCAGACCCTTGGCGCGGTGGTTTGGGGTTGGGTGATTATTTGCACTGTGTGTTCCGGTTGCTTTTCCTCTTTTTACTTAGGAATTAGTTGGTGGCCTTTTAGATTTTGGTATTTTTTGGTTTCTATGGTTTTGTCCATAGATGTGGCATGATTTCATTCTGTTACTGTACTTCTAGATTTTCTTTTTTGCAACTTTTTTTATAATTGGGTCAATGTTGTAAAAGTAAGTTTACAAAGCCGAGTACTCGCTACAAGGTACGTCGTCGAGGGGAGTTTCTTTAACTCCGTCTAGTTACTAAAAATCGATCAAAGATGGTCAACCTCATCCAGAATCACATTTAGTCGATGGACTAGAGCCGATTTTGACTTAAAAAATAAAACATAATTTTTATTTCTATAATATTAGAGAACAAATATTATTTTTTTAATTATTAATTAGTAATACTTAGAATAATTTATTCTGTATTTCTTATATTTATATTGATATTTAAATATTTTTTTTATAAATAGTATTAAAATAATAATATGTGACACATATATAATATTCAAAAATTAATTATCTTATATTTATCATGTCCGAGTACCTCTTCGAGTACTCCGAGTACACCCAACTCCTCAGTCAATCGCCTAGAGTCCACCTAACAACTTTTGGAACTTGAATTAGGTTCATATGTCATTACCTATTGGTGTGTGCTATGATAATAAGTATGTATCTTCATCTTATTTGTTATTGTCTTAAGTGCTATTAGTTTGGATAGTGTGTCAGCTTCATATGGTTGTGTTTGTTTCATAATATTTAAGTTTTGGTTTTAGTTCTTTACAATGTTGGGTATTTTTTGAAAAGTTTCAAAATCTAAGTCGAAACACTTTCATTTGTTAAAAGTGGTATTATTTCTTAAGTTTCTATGTATTTACAACGGTTTTGTGACCCACATGAAATCAAAAAGAAATCAGTAGTTTCATACACATGAAACGGCTTGTCGAATTTGAAAACATTCCAATCGACAGCCCCCCCCCCCCCGGCAACGCGGGAGTCAAAATACTAGTTAAATATAAAAAAGTATAGTGTTGTCAGTTTTCGTTCATCTCCTCTGTCGATCCGTCCTCCGCGGTCGCGGAACCTATATACGAATGTTTAATTAAACATGCTTATTAAACAAACAATCACTTCAAAGTCACGATGGTTGAAGTTTTATTACTAGAGAAGGTGCATATAATTTAAAAACTTTACACAAAAATATTGCAACTTCAATAAAAGTAGACTCATTTTATATAATTTATTCGTTCATTTGGACTTCCATTTTTCTCTTTTGAGACTCGTTGACCAAACCATTATCAAAAACACATTGTCAAGATTCTTTTTGATTTGGATTTTGGACCATTTACTAGAATCATTCAACCTCTTTTATTCTAAGTATAATTATGAACCGAGGTACATGTATACATGCACAAATTACATGTTGTTCCAATGGGATTTTGATGTAATGTAATGGTGGTAGGAGATATGGGTAACCATCACTATTTCGTCTATAATGGGAAAAAGATTTGATCCACAGTAAGTGTTAGAAGTGGGTTGGGTCTACGAGTCTATCTTCTTTTTATTGACAAAAACAAAAAGAAAAAAAATATATAGAAAATAATTCAATATTGTTTTAACCTTCTTTTTTGTTCTAATTTTGACTTCTTCAACAAATACACGATTCTTATGTAGTAAAATTAAGTTGGTTACAATTTATAGCCGGGTAATTGTTCTGTGGAGACTGTGACAACGTAGGGGACTGCAACGTGAACATATATAAAATCGAAAGATAAGGTTGCTGCTGCAAAATGAGTGATGATAAGGGGCACGACCAACAAAAGCTTTGAATTTTTGTGATAGGTAGTGACGTTGGCAAGCTACATCTATGACAAAAGTATAAGAAAAGGATGTTATATACGTACGTCTTTTGGGTGTATACCATCATCCTTTTTATGTTGCCATACATTAACCATACGAGTTATATAGGTCTCATGTGACTCATATGTTGGGTGTTTGAATAGGTTAAATAGTTTGTGAATAACTAAATCTTAAATAAAACTTGTATATATCTATATATTTTTGAAAGTTTATATTAAATTTCATAAAAATTGACCAAAATGGGGTATTCTGATTTCCACGTAAGTTGTTTTTTCTATGGCTATAAACGAACCGAACGAAAACGAACAAGGCCTTGTTCATGTTCGTTCGTTAAGAAAATAATGTGTTCACGAACGGTTCACAAACACTTACTGAATGAGATTTTATGTTCGTGTCCGTTCATTAAGGACATGAATGTGTTCACGAACGGTTCACGAACACAATCGAACATAAATAAAAATCAATAGAGCCTAGAAATTGAGACCAGTGTATTTATCAATGTGAATAATTAAAGTCTATAAACAAATCAAACAAACACAAAAAAGGGTATGTTTTTGTTCGCTCATTTAACTTTAAATGAATACGAACACTTAATCGAACAAATATTTATATTTATTTTCGTTTATTTAAGAAAATGAACATTTGTGTTTATTTATGTTCATTTGTTTATAATCTCAACGAACATAACCGAACAAAGATAAACGAATATAAATGAGCATAGATGACAAATGTAAATGAATACAAACAAGCATAAACGAACGTAAATTAAAACACTTAAATGAACTCAAATTAAAAAATATAAAAACCTTTAATTAGATTACTCATCCAGATAATAAGTAATTATTTTCTATTAATACATAAACGAACATAAATAAACAGATACAAACGAACATAAATAAATGAACATAATCGAGCATTCGTGAACATAAATGAACGAACGGAACATGTGTTTATGTTCGTTCGTTTAATTAAACGAACACAAATATTTTGTTCGTGTTTGTTCGTTTATTAAATAAACTAATATAAACGAATTTTCCGCCAAACGGTTCACGAATAATTCACGAACGTTCGGTTCATTTACAGGCCTATTTTTTCCAAATGAATTTAGTCAAACCCTTAAGTAGAAGGGCATATATATCATTCTAGAATGTCACTTAAACTTAGGGAAACCTCTGAATGTGGGCCTAACCACACAAAGTTCTTTTTGGGCCATTAACAATATAAATTGATGACTTTAAAGACGATATAAAATCGTCATTTCTTTTGCTACATTGTTTGATGAGGACCCCATTCTATATTTTTTTTTCCAAATTGTTAGTACTTTTTTTCTTTTTAAAACAGAGAATCTCACATGTAAATCTATCATTTCTGAGACTATATCCAAGGTTGATTCATCAACAGCCATGAGACTGTATCTCTAATACGCAGGAGCCGAATGGAATCCCTAAATCCTCATCCTTGCTAGTACTTGATTTAGTTAACTTACACCATAACAATGTTTAATTGTGTATAGAGCATTAAATCATGTCTTACAAGAAATGAAATTTTATGTAATATTTTTAGTACTCAAATTTAGTGCATTGCTTATTAATTAAAAAAATTAAAGACAATAAAAAAATGAAGAAGAAGATGCATCGATTCAAAAGCAACCTGTTAGTTGTGTAATGTATATTCGTTTATCATATAAACAAAAATAAATGAAGTATTTATTCATCCAATGATTCACAAAGAATTTATCAAATTGTGTGTATATATGAACAAGCACACACGTAGGTGACTAGTGCGGCTTTGTGCGTATGTTGAGTATGAAAAAGGAAATCAAAAGCAGGGGCCACTATTGACATTTGAATCAAAAGTCAAAAAGAAAAGAAACATAACATGTGTTTCCTAGATTACCACTTATTCACCTTTTACTTTGTATAATATATATAGTTAATCCCATAAGCCCAAAGTCAAAGTACCCTTAAGCCACACGCTTTCTCTGGAAGTCAACCCTTTTGTAACCACTATTCTCAAAACAACACGCCACTGTGTTTGTTTCCACACAAAATCCTCAAAATGGATGATGACCATGAATGGGATTTGCATGCTGTCGTTAGGAGTTGCAACACCATCTCCACGGATGCCACCGCAGCCTGCGGTACAAACGCAACCACCACAATTGACGACTACGACTATGACGATGATTTTGATGTCATAAACCCATTTTCTTACTCGAATACGGGTGAGAACCTGCCAGAGGGATTAGAGGAGGTGTACAAAGAAGGCTGTTCACAACAACTGACTACCGCCGCCACTGTCACCACCACCGTGCCGGTTTCAGTTGGTGATGAACCACAACATGAGATGTTAAATGCTTCTGGTCCAATTTCCACTGAAACTCCAAGTAGAAAAAGGTACATAATATTTGTAGTTTGTATAATAAGATTTTATTCATGAAACAAGGATTTAAGGCTTTTGTTAAATGTAATCACTTACATCCCTATATATACGGGCATATAAAAATTGCATACATTTGTATGAAATATTTATAGAAGCAAAAAGGTTCCTGAATTTCATACACCCTATGGTAAACTGTCATTTACTTTTTTGTAAACGGCCTTTTACGGAAAAAAAAGGCCAAAAAAAGAAAAGGAATGAATGATGTGACAGGGGAATGAGGGCATAATTAGTAAAAGTTATTGTAAGTTTAACATAACCGTATTTAATTAATAAAATTGATTGGATTTTGAAGGAAAAACCAGCAAAAGAAGATAGTGCTTGAATTGACGCAAGAGGAATTATGTAGTGATACATGGGCATGGAGGAAATATGGTCAAAAACCCATCAAAGGCTCTCCATTTCCAAGGTTCTTTATCTTCACGCCCTTCATTTTTATAGGGCTTATATAAATATATTTATAAGTATAAATATATTTGTTAAAATGGATTATTGGCAAAACAGTCAAGACACTATTTTAGCATAACTATTAATATTTAAATATCGATTAGCAATTGGCCATCCCTGTGAAAAAAAATTAGTACAATTATAGTGTAAAAATATCGACTAAGTATTGAGATCCAACAAAGATGATGATTAGAAATTTGAGAATTATTAGTTATGATGAGATTTGTCCACGTAAAAACTGCACACAACATAAAGTTAGATAACCATCGTCTGATCATGATATTTCAAAACGGGTACTGTTGGTATTGGACCAATTACAAAGTGCATTCTAAGCACTAATTGATGGGGGCGTGTCTGCATGGGTAACCGGGTATTGGGTATAAAATATGCACTAATGAAAAGCATGGCTGGTTATTTCTTGCCACAACTATCTGTGATTATATAATACCGGCAATATATATCATGCACTAGCATTATTGTTAGGGAAAATTCTCAAAATAGGTATTTATGAAAACAAATTTCAAGTTTTAAGTATGATTTTCAAAGAATTTCAAAAATAAGTATTATAAAATAGCCGTAACGATTAAATTATTTTAGTACACGAGTAGTTTGCAGAGCCAATTAAAACGTGCCATATGGCCATAAACTAACTGTGACGAGTATGTTCACTAACCATCTACTCGTTACGACTAAAGAAGTTGTATGCCTCATAATCAACACCCACGAGTACTGCATAAATGGTTTAGTTGGGACGAGTAGATTACAACTTTCCGAGACACGAGTAGTTTACTAAACTAACCATAACGAGTTGCTTTGTTTACCAATTTCGTCAGACAGGTTAGTTTTACAAGAAATTAACTGGAACCGGTTAGTTTGAAAGCTCAAATAGTCATTACGAGTAGTTTTTCCTTATACATTTCCAATACGAGTAGTTCTTCCGTAAACATATCCAATACGATTATTTGTTACGAGTTAATCCGGCACTACTAGTTTGACCTTATAGTATACTCGTGGCTACTCGTTTTAGTGTTAATACGATTTATTTAAAAAATATTCTAAAAGAGTACTGGCCGCGGTACAATTAGTTAAATCCTACTCGCTACGGTATAATTAGTTAGATCCTGCTCGGCCTGAATTCGTTTGGAGAAACCTTTTTCAAATTCTCTTTTAGTTTTCGTGTTTGAAGTCAATTGGGGGACCAATTGGCTCTTTCCGACCAAGTACACGAGTGTTCGCCGTCGCATACCACTAGGACCGTGTACTTGGTCCTAGTAACTAAAAGAGAATTTGAAAAGTGGTATATGATGGCGAACACTCGTTTACTTGGTCGGAAAGAGCCAATGGTCCCTCAGTTTACTTCAAACACAGAAACTAAAAGAGAATTTGAAAAGGTTTCTCCAAACGAAGTCGGGCCTAGTAGGATCTAACTAATTGTACCGCGGCGAGTAGGATCTAGCTAATTGTACGCGACTAGTAATATTTTAGAATATTTTTTTTAAATAAATCGTATTAACGCTAAAACGAATAGCCACGAGTAGATTATAAGGTCAAACTAATCGCGACGGGCTAACTGGTAACAAACTACTCATATTGGATATGTTTACGGAAGAACTACTCATATTTGAATGTATAAGGAAGAACTACTCTCGTAATGACTATTTGAGCTTTCAAACTAACCGGTCAAGTTAATTTCTTGTAAAACTAACCAGTCCGATGAAATTGGTAAACAAAGCAACTCGTTATGATTAGTTTAGTAAACTACTCGTGTCTCGGAAAATTGTAATCTATTCATCACGACTAAACCATTTATGCAGTACTCGTGGGTGTTGATTACGAGGCATGCAACTTCTTTAGTCGTGACGACTAGATGGTTAGTGAACGTACTTGTCACGGTTAGTTTATGGTCACGTGGCATGCTTTCATTGGCTCTGCAAACTACTCGTGTACTAAAATAATATACTCGTCACGACTAGTTTATAATACCTATTTTTAGAATATTTTGAAACTCGTAGATAAAACTTTAAATTTGTTTTCATAAATACCTATTTTGAGAATTTCAATTATTGTTAGTATATATTAACCGACAATGATTGCCTATAAATATAGGACAAACCTTGTAATAATATTGAATTATTTTATTTTAAAGTATTTAGTTTTCTAGTAATTTAATGTATCAAATTACTTATATATGTATTAAAAACATTTATATAGGTTTATAAGTCAGGAAATGGTAGTCATAGTCCCCGAGGAATATATATCACATGTTATATATTTACACATGAATATGTTTGACATGATTTGTGCCCTGTGTTTTGTCACATGAATCATGATGATGTGATGTGATGTTATGTATATCAACTCATAATGGCGGCATCAACAAAATGGCGACTTTTGGCATGTCAAAAGAAGTATAATTTGTTGAAACATCAAAGAGAGAGCAAATGGTGGCATTTACTTTTGAGATATCAAACAAAAGGAGCTTTTGCATTTAGTGTTTTTTTATTTTTATTTTTATTTTTTAGTTTTTTTTATGATTTAATAATTTTATTAAAAGATACCTAGCAAGATGCTAACTTTTGTATTTATTTTTGACAAATTTCTAGTCATTGAATATACTAATTTATTGGTTAAATTAATGGTTTGTGTTTAGGAATTATTACAAGTGTAGCACAACAAAAGCTTGTGGGGCAAGAAAACAAGTAGAACAAAGCCACATGGACCCAACCATTTTTATTGTGTCATATTCTGGGGAGCACATACACCCTCCACCCACACACAGGAGTCCTCTTTCTGGAAGCACTAGGAGCACTAAATTCGCAATGCCTAGCATACCAACCATCTCAGATGATGCCACCCATTCCTGAACACCGCATCGTAGTGGTGGTTGCGGTGCCGGTGATAAATTGGTCATGAGAGATTGAGATCTAGTTGATAGCATGTTTTCTTGTTAAAATCTGCATATCTTAGTTTACGGACATAAGAAGTTATAAACAAAAATAGAAGTTCAGATCTTATATGCTGTTGTAAGGTTAATCTAAAAGACAAAATTTTCAAAATTGTTGAAAATAAAATAACACGGATATTTAAATATATTTGTTTGACCATTTTGTCCATACATATTGTTAAAAAAAGTGTCATGAGAAGTTAAAACAAACAACAAAACTAAAACGTTAACTATCAAAAACCTTTAATAAAAAATCTACAAATTTTCCCAATTATCACATTACTTTTAATACTCGTAATTTTTAAACATTAAAATGTTCTTGAGTTAAAATCTATTTCAGGATTTTTAATCAATCCTTTTTTATTCATCTATATATCTGTACTGTTTTGAAATTTAATTTATAATATTGATTGTTTGACTGGTATGCGTTTTACATAGGAAAAGAAATGAAATAACTATGAGCATTTCCCCAAACATGAAAATACAATAACACTAAAAGATTAATCCCTTGATTGTTGGGTACCAACGGTTTTCAATCCTGCTGTAATTTGATTGTAGTAAACCCTTAAATAAAGGACATGATGCTAACTGGGATTAACAACAACAACAACAACAACAATAATAATATATTATTATTATTATTATTATTATTATTATTATTATTATCTTTTTTATTTTATTTTCTAAAAACACCCCCTCAAGTTGAGTAGTTGGGTCTTAAATGCTCAACTTGCTAAGACACTCGCTGAAGAATCTCCCGTTGACGGTCTTTGTTAATATATCTGCTAATTGGTCTTCTGATCGGACGAATGGTAGCTCTATAATTCCGGCATAAAACTATTTCTTTGATGATGTTCCAGTCAACTTCTATGTGTCTTGTACGATCGTATTGGAAAGGATTTTCTGAAATTTGTATTGCAGCTTTGTTATCACACATAATCTTACTTGCTTCGGTTGGAGGGAACCCGATCTCATACAAAAGTTCGTAGATCCATAGGACTTCTGCTAGACCTCATGCAAAAATTCTCTGAATTCGGCTTCGGCGTTGGATGAAGTTACTACTTTTTTTTTGCTTCTCCACGTCACCAAGTTTCCACCAACCAGAGTGAAGTATCATGAGGTTGATCTTCTATCGTCTTGATCTCTTGCCCAATCTGTATCAGTATATACCTGCACCTTTAGATGCTTGTTTTGCTTAAAGAAAACTCCATGACCCACTATCCCTTTGAGATATATGATAAAATGTCCACTAGTGCCTCCATGTGGCTAATTTGAGATCGGTGCATAAACTTGCTAACAACCCCCACCGCATATGCAATAAAGATGAGTATGTGATAGGTATATTAGCTTACCTACCAAAAGCTAGTTGATATCTTTCTTTGTTTGTTAACTCAACTTATTCTTCCATACGGAGTTTATGGTTCACCTTCATTGGTGTGTCATCAGGTTTGCAGTAAATCATTCCCGTTTCGGCTAGAATGTCAAGAATGTAATTCTTTTGGCATATAAAGATTCCTTGTTTGGACCTTAGTACCTATATTCCAAGGAAGTACTTAAGTATTCCCAAGCTCTTCATTTCAAATTCCGTAAATAAGTTTGCCTTCAACTTTCTCATTTCTTCTTCATCATTTCCTGTAATTATCATATCATTAGCATATATAATTAAGCAAGTCACAAGTTTACCTCTTTGTTTAAGAAACAATGTATGATCGGAGTTGCTTTGTTGGTATCCATATTTCTTCATTGCTATAGTGAATCTGCCAAACCAGGCTTGAGGGTATTGTTTGAGCCCGTATAGAGATTTTTTTAGCCAACATACTTCTTTTGTTTTGAAATTATTTGTGAACCCAGGTGAAGCTTCTATATAAACTTCTTCATTTAGTTAACATCAAACCTATGAAGAGGCCAATCTTTATTAGTAACAATCGAGAAAAGAACTCTAACTGTGTCAAATTTGGCTACAGAGGAGAATGTTTCGGAGTAGTCCACCCAGTATGTCTGAATATAGCCTTTTGCTACCAATCGTGCTTTATATCTTTCAATAGTTTCATAGGGCTTGTGTTCGATTGAAAAGACCCAACGATATCCCACTGGTTTCTTCCTTCGAAGGAGGTTACATTTTCCCATGTGTTTTTTTTTCCATTAGCACCTTCATTTCGGTTTCCATATAGAATTCTTCCAATTTCTTGATTCTAAGACTTGTTCTATAGAATTTGGAATTTTTAAGTGTATAGTGTAGAGGTAAATGCCATTGGCTTCGTTAGAAAGGTTTCCTTTGGCTATGTTTGCCATGGGATACTTAGAGGATTTAGATTATTTTTCTGGAGAATATCTTTTTGCTGGGACACTTGTCACACCCTGCTCCGTGGGCCTAGGTGTGTGACCAACATTGGTACTTGTTTTGTAAATATATTAGAGTGTAGGTTGTAAAGTAGAAGCGTTTTCAATAAAATAATATTATATTCAAATTGTCATGATTTAAACAGTGTTTATATTACAAGAGAGTTGTATTTGAAAAATGATAAATTACATCTTTTACATTATTAAAAATCTAAGCCACCAGATCGTCTAATGGCTAATATCACCATCTTCTAACCTCTATTCATTTTTGCATATAAAGCAATTTATAAAATACAACAGCAACACATGCTGGTGAACACACTGACGCTTAAAATATTTTATATAAATCTTTTTATTTTATACTCGAAACAATCAGCGGCTCTCTAGACCGGCATACCAATTATATCACATAGTCTAGCCCTCACAACCCTATAGACTGGCTCAATGAGACGGAGGCATGGTATTTAAGTCCGGTGGGGTATGCCTACACTCTACCCACATATGTAAGGATCCATACACTAGCCTGAATACCGGCAGATACTAAAGTTTTAGGTATCTGAAGTCTCATGCAAACCTTTGTATAAATGACTTGTTTATATTTATGCTCATAAAAAGATTAGACGTATTCACCTTTGTTATGATTAGTACTTCCACTGATTTATGCTTTGTGAGTTACCTCAAACCTATAGTACGAGAAGAACCTTGATCAATGATCTATCTTCAAACCTTTAGTCAATTTTACATAGCTTTGACCTTGTCAAATCATTTGTTTTTGTAAAACATTTAGATCTTTAGTCTTTTTATTTATTAACCAAGTATATGCTACGTTTCTTTTTCATGAAAAACGTCTATATTAGGTTTCTTCTTCAAGAAGAAACATTAATTTGACTATACCTCTTGCATATAAAATTTGATATTTCTTAGTTATAAATAAACATTATTTTTTTTATTAACCTTTGTATATGTAAAGCTAAATTTAGACTTGTATTTGATCAAGGTTTATGCTATACCTCCGACTAGGGTCTAAGCCATATAATAAATATAACTTAGGCGGAACCCTTACCTTACATGGGTATTGTAAGACCCCGAATCCCGGGAATCCTACAGTTGGTGATCATACACAAAACTTACAAAATTCATAAACCCAAAACAATTCATTTCAGAGTATAATTCAGCGGAAAATCATAATTATTAAAAGAAGTTCCCAAAACCCGGGAATTATGCCCAAAACCAAACTTCAATGTATTTAATAAAACTTTAAAAGAAAAGTGTTCATCATTAAAACTTCCGACTAAGTATGCCCTCCACCGTCCAAGTAGCCTCGTGCACGTCCAAGCGGAAACGCATACTCCTCCTAACCTGAAACTCACACTAACATGCACACAAAGTCAGCTTGAGCTGAGTGAGTTCAAGTTTTAATAATTGACATCTAAAATAATAATAGTCATAATCATTCCAAGAGTTTTAAAAATAAAATGGGTTACAACAGTTAGGCCATCATCAATAATAAGTAATCATCCTTGTATATGTATATAAACATCCTTATAATCATATATGAACATCCTTATAATTATATATAAACATCCTTGTAAGTATATATGAACGTACTTATAATTATATATAAACATCCTTATAATTATATATAAACATCCTTATAAGTATATATGAACATTCTTGTAATTATATATAAATATCCTTGTAAGTATATATGAACATACTTATAATTATATATAAACATCCTTATAATTTTATATAAACATCCTTATAATTATATACCTACATATACTTCATCCAAGTAATAACATCAGGGTTGAGCACACGTACAACCCAAACACGCAACATCTCATCCAACGTATGCAAACACAAAGTAGGCATACGTAACATCCGTAGTCGATAACGACTAGTAACATCGCCAAATATTGGCCATACAATAATACATACATACATACGATAATATCATCTCAAGGCCTACCCTATACAAGTAAGCCCATCCAAAATAATTTTTAACAATTCATTAAGCAAAATCGCTTATGTGTGCATGCTAGCCCAAAATCTTAAAAGAGTAAAAAGGGGGCATCATGAACTCACCTGACACAATACACGTATTCACCACGAGCTAGATAATCCCTAAGTAATCCCAAAACTCAAACACCTGTCGGTTTACACAAAATCATTACTAATGATATCGAAAGGACTCGTTTATCCAATGAGCCATTCTAACATGGTTCGAGTCACCTAAAGCCTCGAACCCATCAAACCCAATCATAACAGCCCCCGGGGCCTTACATTCACCAACACGACCATTAGATACTCCCGGGAATAAAGAATTCCCAAAATACCCCCGGAAGCACTAGGTGACACTAGCACATGCGTTTAAGAGTCGTTTAGGGAATTAACATCTAACTCAGCCCCATGTGGACTCAATATGACAAATTCATAGCCAACAAGTCCACATGACGCTACACGAGTCGAATGGATCGGTAATTCGCAAGTACAACGCGCTAACTATTCAATAAACGCAAGTGCGCGTTGTACCGACCCATTTGAGTAACCGGCAACCAATTCATCCCCATAACTTATAAAAATGATTTTTCAACAGCCCGTACATCCAACCAAGTTCACCCGAGCTGAATTGGTCGTTAATCAGTTCAACCCTCGCGTTAAGCGCAACAATTTACAATTCTAGTCAACCGAACACAATCTTTCAAATTACAACTAGTTGACCAATCTAACGAACACCAATGAACATGATTTTAAAGTATGTTATACTAGACATACCTAGGAAGATTTTGGTTCAAAAAGCTCAATCATAACAGTCCCGAAACCACTCAATTGGACAGCCACCCGGTTAACCTAAAACAAGTCGTTTATCGATCAATACGCGTAATATAATGATCGATTAAGGTGTAAAAGACTTTTAGGGACATAGTACTAATCTTCAATTGAAGTTTTAGACCTTAACCTTGGCTGCACAAAATAAAATCGTGGGGGGCGGGGGCTGCACTATGCCGATCGGACAAGGAGGGGGGGGGGAAGGGCTAGGGTTTGGTTTATGTTATAAAAATTTTTCATATCTAGCCCTTCAAATTTTAAAGAGGTAGCATCTTGGTTGAAAAGTTAAATTTTTTAACATACCGGGATGACTAGAAGGTTTCTGAGAAATGTCGGTTAAATTCCGAGAAATAAACATACTTTACAAACTTTAAATCTTTAAACCGAAAATCAACGGACATTACAAGTCCACCCCCTTACAATGGGATTCGTCCCGGAATCCCGATGCGACAGGAACAACTGCGGATAGAGTTTCATCATATCGTCTTCGGACTCCCAAGTAGCTTCAGAACCCCTACGGTGCCTCCACTGCATCTTCACCTGCCTAACCACTTTACTCCTCAAACGCCTTTCCTGACGGTCAAGTATAGCAATAGGTTCTTCAACGTAGTTCAGCTTACTATCAAGCTTAATATCATCAAGATGCACATGGGCCTCCTCATCTATTAAACATTTCCTCAAATGGGACACGTGGAAAGTAGGATGAATCCCCGCGAGCTCCTCTGGCAATTCCAACCTATACGCTACCTCACCAACACGGGACAACATACGGAACGAACCAATAAACCTCGGACTAAGCTTCCCCCTCTTACGAAAACGAATAATACCCTTCCAAGGAGAAACTTTCAACATAACCCGATCCCCAGCCTCAAACACAATAGGTTCCCCAATTACGCTATGACATATTCCATTCCACCTGTAAGGCTTTGTTCTGAACGTTGGCTATCTGTTTCAAAATATCGGGTTTAAGAATAAGCTAGTAAGATTTCACACGAATAGGTTTCGCTCTCTCCTTCTGGCTTAACGCGTCGGCTACCACGTTAGCCTTACTGGGATGGTGCATAATCTCCAAATTGTAATCCTTAATCAACTCCAGCCACCGATGCTAACGCATATTCAATTCCTTTTGCTTGAAGAAATACTTTAAGCTCTTATGATTTGTATAAGTAACACAAGGGACACCGTACAGATGTCGCCACAACTTAAGTGCAAACACAACCACCGCTAGCTCCAAATCGTGAGTAGGATACTTCGCCTCTTGGGGCATTAACTGCCGCGAGGCATAAGCCATGACTCGGCCTCGCTGCATCAGAACACACCCAAGCCCCTGGTAAGAGGCATCAGAATAAACAACCAGATAGTCAGTGCCATCGGGTAATGCTAAAATCAGAACATGCGTCAACCTGTTCTTTAATTCGAGAAAAGCCTCCTCCTGCTCAGTACCCCAAACAAACTTAACGCTCTTCTTAGTCAACTTGGTCAATGATGAAGCAATTTTCGAAAAGTCGGGAATGAAGCGGCGGTAATACCCCGCCAAGCCCAGAAAACTACGAATTTCGGATGGAGACTTAGGAGATTCCCATTCGTTTTCGGTTTCCACCTTTGCAGGGTCAACCAAATACCACTCGGTTAATAACATGACCCAAGAACTAAACCTCGCGTAACCAAAAGGAACACTTGGAAAATTTCGCATACAACTTGTTCTTTCGCAGAGCTTCCAAAACTTCTATGAGATGACCAGTGTGATCAGATTCGCTTTTGGAATACACAAGAATGTCGTCGATGACCACAATAACCGAACGATCGAGCATCGGCCTACACACCCGGTTCATAAGATCCATGAACGCATCCGGTGCGTTGGTCAAACAGAAAGACATCACGAAGAATTCATAATGCCCATAACGAGTGCGGAAGGCAGTCTTAGGAATATCTTCCTCCCAAATTTTCAACCGATGATACCCGGACCTAAAGTCGATCTTCGAGAACCAACTAGCTCCTTGGAGCTGATCAA
This sequence comes from Bidens hawaiensis, assembly GCF_021521415.1. Taxonomy (NCBI): domain Eukaryota; kingdom Viridiplantae; phylum Streptophyta; class Magnoliopsida; order Asterales; family Asteraceae; genus Bidens; species Bidens hawaiensis. The sequence goes on along the minus strand of NW_027505439.1, from coordinate 80,410 downwards.
ATAAGTCGTCGATCCTTGGTAGAGGGTACCGATTTTTGACAGTGAGTTTATTCAATTCACGGTAGTCAATACACATCCGCACGCTACCGTCCTTCTTCTTAACGAACAGGACCGGGGCACCCCAAGGTGAGATGCTCGTTCGAATGAAGCCCTTGTTGAGCAAGTCTTCCAATTGAGCCATAAGTTCTTTCATTTCATTCGGCGCTAGACGGTAAGGAGCTCGAGCAACGGGTTTTGCACCCGGTACAAGGTCTATTTGGAACTCGACCTCGCGATCCGGTGGCACATCTAACAAATCATCTGGAAATACATCCGGGAAATCCTGAACAATAGGAACATCACCGACGGTAGCCAACTCGGTTTTCATATTTATAGCATACGCCAGATACGCCCCGCAACCCCGCTGCATCAATCTTCCTGCCTTAAGCATAGCTATGATATGTGGCGTCGCACCATTCGATCACCGAAGACCGTAATCTGGGTCCCATCTGGGCCCTTAGACGTACAAGCTTTTGACCACAAACGATCTGAGCATCAACACTCGCGAGCCAATCCATCCCAAGCACCACATCGAAACAGCCAAGCGGCATCAAGTACAACCGCACCGGAAATCTATACTCAGACAACTCGATGGAACAACCCTGAATAGCCCTAGACACGGAAACGGACTTTCCTACGGCGACCTCAACCTCAAACACATCGACTACGTGCTCGGGTGATTTATTTAACGAGGAACAAAAAGCTGTAGACACAAAACTTCTACTGGCACCCGAATCAAATAAGACCGAAGCTTGTAATCCATCAAGTGAAAAGGTATCTGGAATAACATTACGCTCCTACTTAGCTAAACAGTTGCAAATACATTCTTGAAGGAGTGAGGAATTTAAGCGGTCAAGTACCAAGGAACCCAGAGTGACAGCATGCTACGCCTCAGCTAAACAATTATGCGCAAAGCGTTTGAGAGGATGGGAAACTAACAGGAGAATTTAGGGAATAAGATGAACTTTAACGCTAACGACTCGAGAGTTAGCCAAATCCTATCCCTACAAAGAGGGAACCCTAACATAGTCAGAAACAAGTGGTATTTAGAACATAGAGGGTAAGGGTAAACTGCTAATAACGTTGATCAAGTATTATTAGTCGTTTACTTCACCGGCCCGTCCTAAGCACCCCCTGCCCCTAACCACATTAGCATTATATCTAACACTTAAACAATTAATCACATACTGGAACTTTAAAATTCAAAGGAATGACTAAACAATTTAAAGTTATCTCTTGACGTGCAGCTACTCGCGGTGGGCATACTAGTATATGTATATACAGTTAGGCCATCATCAATTATATGTAATCATCCTTGTATATGTATATAAACATCCTTATAATCATATATGAACATCCTTATAATTATATATAAACATCCTTGTAAGTATATATGAACGTACTTATAATTAAACATAAACATCCTTATAGTTATATATAAACATCCTTATAAGTATATATGAACATTCTTATAATTACATATAAACATCCTTGTAAGTATATATGAACATACTTATAATTATATATAAACATCGTTATAATTATATATAAACATCGTTATAATTATATACCTACATATACTTCAACCAAGTAATAACATCCGGGTTGAGCACACGTACAACCCAAATACGTAACATCTCATCCAACGTATGCAAACACAAAGTAGGCATACGTAACATCCGTAGTCGATAACGACTACTAACATCGCCAAATATTGGCCATACAATAATACATACATACATACGATAATATCATCTCAAGGCCTACCCTATCCAAGTAAGCCCATCCAAAATAATTTTAAACAATTCATCAAGCAAAATCGCTTAGGTGTGCATGCTAGCCCAAAATCTTAAAATAGTAAAAAGGGGGCATCATGAACTCACCTGACACAAGACACGTATTCACCACAAGCTAAAGAATCCCTATGTAATCCCAAAACACAAACACCTGTCGGTTTACACAAAATCATTACTAATGATATCGAAAGGACTCGTTTATCCTATGAGCCATTCTAACATGGTTCGAGTCACCTAAAGCCTCGACCCTATCAAACCCAATCATAACAGTCCCCGGCGCCTTACATTCACCAACACGACCCTTAGATACTCCCGGGAATAAAGAATTCCCAAAATACCCCCGGAAGCACTAGGTGACACTAGCACGTGCGTTTAAGAGTCGTTTAGGGAATTAACATCCAACTCAGCCCTGTGTGGACCCAATATGACAAATTCACAGCCAATAAGTCCATATGACGCTACACGATTCGAATGGATCGGTAATTCGCAAGTACAATGCGCTAACTATTCAATAAACACAAGTGCGCGTTGTACCGACCCATTTGAGTAACCGACAACCAATTCATCCCCATAACTTATAAAAATGATTTTTCAACAGCCCGTACATCCACCAAGTTCACCCGAGCTGAATTGGTCGTTAATCACTTCAACCCTCGCGTTAGGCGCAACAATTTACAATTCTAGTCAACCGAACACAATCTTTTAAACTACAACTAGTTGACCAATCTAACGAACACCAATGAACATGATTTTAAAGTATGTTGTACTAGACATACCTAGGAAGATTTTGGTCCAAAAACCTCAATCATAACAGTCCCGAAACCGCTCAATTGGACAGCCACCCGGTTAACCTAAAACAAGTCGTTTATCGATCAATACGCGTAATATAATGATCGATTAAGGTGTAAAAGACTTGTAGGGACATAGTACTAATCTTCAATTGAAGTTTTAGACCTTAACCTTGGCTGCACAAAAGAAAATCGCAGGGGGGGGGGCTGCACTATGCCGATAGGACAAGGAGGGGGGGGGGGGAGGGAAAGGGCTAGGGTTTGGTTTATGTTATAAAATTTTTTCACATCTAGCCCTTCAAATTTTAAAGAAGTAACATCTTGGTTGAAAAGGAATGATTTAACGTACCGGGATGACGAGAAGGTTTCCGAGAAATGTCGGTTAAATCCCGAGAAGTATACATACTTTACAAACTTTAAATCTTTAAACCGAAAATCAACGGGCGTTACAGGTATATAGAGTTGGACGCCTAAGGTTGATAGAGTAGCACTTCTACTCTATAATGCGTTTTGGAGCTTAAAGCTTCGGAACTTTGGGGCTTCGAAACTTAAAATGATTCCCGAGGTTATATTTTAGATATTGAGAGTGTTTTGGGATGCTTGGAGCAGAGCCCGACTATCCCCTTTTATAGGCAAAGTTTGGGTTTCATCACATATCGCGATCGCTTAGTTTTTAGGTCATCGCGTAACGCGATGACATGGTAAATTCCGGTGTTACCACGTAGTGACACGTAGCCTGCCACATTGCGTTATGTGTTGACACGTGGTTCGACACGTGTCTCCGGTTACTTAACCTAGTCATCACGTATCGCGCTGACTTAATGAAAAAGGCTATCACGTAGTGCGACACCACACATTTATTGGGTTTTATGAGACCTCATCGCGTATCGCGATGGGATTGTTTTGGCCTGTCGCGTAGCGATATGGGTAGAAAAATTAGATTTTTTCTTTTTAACTCTTTATCTTTCATAACTTGACAAAATTGGCCCGAAAGTTTTGGATGTTACATCCTCCCCAGATGCTAAGACCAAGTGACAAATTCAAAAAGGGATATTCAAAAGAAGATCTTGGTTACTATGGTAAAATCTGGTGTAAGTTCTGTGATGTCTGTGGGCATTATAAAGAGTTATGCTGGTACAATAATGAACCAAAACCTATTGACATGCCAAACACCAAGAAATTTGGTCAAGACTTTGGGATGTATAAGAAGAAGTATAATAATTATCTTGCCAAGGGTAAAGAAGTGGTTAAGGAAGAAAATGTTGAGAATGTTACAAAGAAGTCAAGTGAAGTGTCAAGGGTTGAGAAGGTGAAGTTTATGAAAAAGGAAGACAAAGACAAGACTAAATCAATAAATCGTCAAAAGTCTGATAAGAGTCTAAAATCAAAGGTTGAACAGACTGAGAAACAAGAAACTTCTAAATCTAAGAAGAAGTTCAACTCAAAGTCAATCAAGAAGAAGAATGGTTCAAGATTGAATGGAGATGAAAAGTATTTACTTGTTTTTTGTAAAGAACCAAGGGGTTTTTCTCAGGTTAAAAGAACTGAATCTCTAAAGATTTTGAAAAGAAAGGAAGATATGCCACTTGAAGAGAGGATGTATGCTATAGTGAATGGTGATAGTATTCCAGAATCTGCTTCTGCGTTTGTTGAAAGATTGGAAAGTAACGGATCATGTGAAGTCGTATTTGATGAAGTTATTCCAAAGGATTCTTTAATCATATCACTTGAGAGGAAGCAAGCCTCATTGGCTTGTGTTTCTCTTCAAAACTAATCATTTTCTTTTTATGTTCACAAACAGTCCACAGATGTTGAAGATATATGGTATATGGAAAGTGGATGTTCTAGGCATATGACTTGTGGTAAGAGATCACTTGTAAATTATAAAGAAAAGTATGAAGGCACTTTTGCCATTCGAAGTGATAAGAATGAAGGAAAGATAGCTGGAAAGGGGATTATAACTAATGGCAAGGTGTCATTTGATATCATGTATTATGTTGAAGGACTTCAATACAACTTGTTGAGTATTCACAACTTTGAGACAAAGTATATAAGGTAGGATTTGATTATAGTCATTGTTCTGTTTTTGAAACTAGGGTTTGTGATACCTCATGATAATGATGATGGCTCCAAGAAATGGCAATTTGTATGAATTAAGGATAAAAGGATACTATTTCAAGGGGTAGTACTTGTTTTGTTTCCAAAGCAACTGAAATGAATCAAGACTTTGGCTTAGGAAATTGTGTCATGTTAACTTCAAGAACATGAACAAGCTAGTTAAGGGTGAACATGTTATTGGTTTACCTACTAGAGAGTTTAAGATTGATGACAAATGTTCCTCATGCATGAAAGGGAAACAACACAAATCATAACACAAGACTAAGCTAGTGAACTCCATTGATCAAGTGCTTGAGATGCTTCATATGGATTTGTTTGGTCTTGTGAGTTTTCCAAGTATTGGTAGAAAACTTTATTGTCTTGTTATCAATTCAAGATTCATATGGGTATATTTTCTTACTACAAAGGATGAGACTGCAAAGTTGATCAAGAGTTGTGTTACAAGAATTGACAACCAACTGGATAAGGGAGTTAAGGTAATGAGTAGTGATAATGACACAAAGTTCAAAATTGGGGTGATGTTTGAATTTTGCAATAAGGGTATATTACAACAATTCAGTGCTCCTAGAACTCTAGAGTAGAATGGTGTTGTCAAAAAGAAGAAACAAAACTCTAATTGAAGCGACAAGGAGCATGATTACTGATGCCAACTTACATGTCTCTTTCTGGGCTGAAGTTATCAATACAACATGTTATGTTCAAAATAGGGTGCATCTCAACAAAAGCCACAACAAGACTCATTATGAGATTTTGTTCAATAAGAATCCCTATATCAAGTTCTTGAACCAGTTGGTTGCAAATGTTCTTTATTGAACACCAAGGACTATTTGAACAAATTTCAAGCTAAGTCTCTTGAATGCTTCTTTGTTGGATATTCCTCACACTCAATAAATTATAGAGTCTATGTCAAAGACCATTTAAGTGTGATTAAATCATTTAATATTGTGTTCAATGAGAATCAATTTAACACTGTTGATGGCCTAAGATGATTATTTGATCTTAAGAAACTTATCTAATCTTTCAAGATTTACCCTGAAGATATTAATCCAAGAGCTTATCAAACTTCATTTCTAGAAGCATCTCAATAATTAAAGTCAGATTTGAGCAAAATTTGGTCCAGAGTTGCTGATTTAGAGTTTGAATTTGTGAAGAAGAAACAATGTCAACTTGAAGAAGATGATATTCTAAATGACAACTATGTAGCAGATGCTGCTGTTAAACTTGAAGTTCCTGTTCAACAAGATTTAAATGTGATCCTGCCATTGTTGAACCCTCTAACAACCCTGATATTCTGTCTACCTCAGCAAATTCGGATCAATCAACAGAAGAACCTGATTTGGACACTTCCAATCTTAATCCGGAAATTACCACTAGTTCAATCACGCAAACAACTATTGTTCAAATATATATCCTCTTGAGAATATCACTGGTAATCTATATGAAAGAGTGACCAGAAGTGGATCCAAGACTGCTAATATTTTGCTTGTTTTCCAATTTCATATCCTAAATAGATCCCAGGAATATTGAGCAGGCTCTTAAGGACAATAGTTGGGTGGAAGCTATGTAGGAAGAACTTGCATAGTTAAGAGATTTACAAGTATGGGAATTTTTGGATAGACCAAGAGGAAAGTATGTAATTGGTACTAAGTGGGTGTTTAGAAACAAAAGAGATGAAAGAGGCATTGTTATTAAGAATAAAACAATATTATTTGCATTGGAATGCCTATAAGAAAAAGGCATGTATTTTAAAGAAGTGTTTGCTCCTGTGGTAAGATTGGAGGCCATACGGATTTTTCTTGCATATGCGGCATCTAAGAACATTGAAGTTTATCAGTTAGATGTCAAATATGCATTTCTTAATGGAAGAATAGATGAGGAGGTGTATGCAACTCAATCTTCAGGCTTTGAAGATCTTGACTATCCAGAAAGAGTGTATAAGCTTCGCAAAGCTCTTTATGGGTTACATCAAGCACCAAGAGAATGGTATAATGAGTTGTCAAATCATCTGCTTACCAATGGTTTCTGTAAAGGAGCTATTGACAAGACCTTATTCTACAAGAGGAAGGGTAAAGATTTCCTTATCCTTCAAGTCTATGTGGATGGCATCATTTTTGGTTCAACTGATGATCAAATGTGTAAGGAAATTAAAAATGTCATGAAATCAAAGTATAGCACGAGTTCTATGGGAGATATGAACTTTTTTCTTGGTCTACAAGTACAATAGAGGAGTGATGGAATTTTCATCAAGAAGTCTAAGTTTGTGAAGGACATCATTTCCAAGTTCGAATATGATAATGTGAAGACTGTTACTGTAGGTTCCCAGCCGGATCAACACAGGATTATCTCGTAACACGAGGGTGTGGAATCCCCTACGTATACGATACGAGTGTTTAGATGAGAGACACGTAAAGGAACACGTAACACGTAAGACAAAGGTTACTTTTCTATTAGAGGTGAAAACCCCAGGACACCGAAACCCTACTGCGGCTTACAAGACGAACACTCAAAAAAACCTTTTCAACTGACGGCGCAAGTTAGGTTATTATAGGACGACAACTTCACCTAACACCCTAGGCGAAGTTCTCCCTAACTTTGCCATAACACAAGTTTGCCATAACCAAAACAAACTAACTAGTTTATCACGACAAACCAAACAGCGTAATGATTACAGACACGATAAACTCGAGACAAATGAACTACTGGCATAATGCACCAACAGACTCCCCCTTGGCAGTAGCTTCATTTCTCTTACATCTTCGTCTCGTCATGTAATCCAAAAAGCCGTACCTTCCATCTTCAAGCATGTACACCTTGTCTCACACAAACTGAGACCACCCTTTGATATTTCTTCGCTTCATCTTTCCAGGCAGGAATATAAAAAATCTTCTTTTCGTTGAGTACCTGCAAATCAGCATGAGACAAATTAACCAAGTGCATAGGATCATACACCCTTAAGATCTCCTGTTCATCTTGATCTTCCATCACGGCTTCAGCAGTCTGGCAATCAACATACCACCATTTAAGATCTTTTAACACATCTTGAGGCATAGTCTTCATTGGAACTTCTTTCATACAACGAATCGGTTTGTACTTCATCACCATCCAGGGCTTGCCATCAGCCCGCATTCCTCGATCCGTATCTTCAATCAACTTCCCCTTTTGAGGCTTCAACAACTCAAACTTTTCTCCTTAACAACTTCACTCCACACTATTTTACCAACCCAACTAGCAAAGTTGTCCCAACTCTTATTAATCAACCTTAAACGAGCCAAGTCCTTCACCTCACACTCAGATAACGTATTGAATGATCTCAACTTCTTAGCAAAATACTGAATCCCATCATATCTTTTCACCACAAATACTTTTAGCTGATCATCATACAACCAACAGAGATGACTGAATTTGGTTCTCAGCCACTAGCCGTTGAAGAGTTTATGTTATTCACAGAAGAAAAACGTATAAATAATATAAAATAAACATAAGAAAAATAGCATTGACGGGATCAAATTTCAGTCTGTAGAGAACCCAGCATGTTTAAGAAAAGATCCGAACATGGAATCATACTGATTTAGAGGCTGTCACACAGATCCATGTTCAGCATTATTATGACATAGAGAAACAGGTTGAAGGCAGGTATAAAACTTAGCATGATTCTCATTACTTCAGTGATACGGATTAGGTTCAATTAGGCTCAAAATTTAGATGGACATCACTTAAGGAACTGTGATGCCTCCTATCTATTCTCAAGGCGTATTTGGCTTTCCCTAGATTACCCCGAGTTGACTTCGACCTGTAGTGTCTGATTTAAACAATGTACATCTTGCACAAGACTCAGTTGTTGCCTCATCCATGTTGTTTTAGACTTTGTGAATTTCAAAGGCAATAAGACATAATAATCCCTTTTTTTTGATTTTTTTTGTGAGAACTATAACAAACACTTGCAAGTCCCGAATTTGGATCACTGCAGAAGGATAACACAATATACGCAGGAATCAAGACACTAACGGGCTCGTGTATGACTGGGTAATCACTTTTCTGCCTATCATTCGGAGAGATATATGTGGAGACATGCACATTTCAAAATGAATCTCCACAGTAAATCGAGCAGATTTAATTTGTATCACATTAACTTTTACGCACCATGGAAAGCTACCGTACCAACCAATGACTGTTCTAAAGTCTTTTAAGCCTAATAACTTCACCCGTTAGGCACACAAAATCAGTTCATCTATCATTTTCCATAGGTTGGATCAATTTTAAATTTAACATCAATTTTGAAGCTTCAAGAGAAGCTATAGATTGAAAAAGTATATCATTTCCCTAAAAGAAATTTTATATTCAGACGTCCCGATCACTTCTAAATCTTTGGGTTAATGGCTATCCCAAAAATCCAGTAGATTAGCAGGACCAAACACATACAAATATGTGTCCCACCAACTGAGTGTAACCGACATAATTTTCAGCGAAGGAATAAAAACTCATCACAACCGCCCCAGTGGCTTTCAGTTATAAGGTTAATGGCTATCCTTTGAATCTACACGTAGATACAAGGACCAAACATATTCAAGAACATGTCCTTCAAACTTGATCGACCGACATAATTTTCAGCGATAGTGAAGTTTTTTTTTTATTTATATTTTTATTTCTTTATTTATTTTTTATTTTTTATTTATTTATTTTTTTAGGTTAAAGACAAAAGGAAAAACATGGTTACTCGGGATTGATCATCCCATTAAGCTCAATAAGGTTTTGAAAACGGGACCGGTCAAAAGCTTTTGTAAAAAGATCGGCAAAATTATCCAGTGAATCAACCTTTTCAAGCACGATTAATTTCTTCTCAGCACAATCCCGTATGAAATGATGACGAATGTCAATATGTTTTGTTTTACTATTTTTTACGGGATTGTTAGTTACTGAGATAGCAGCAGTGTTATCAATGCAAATAGGAGTTTTGCTTTAATCTTCCACAAAATCTGAGAGACGCTCAGAAGATTGTGCTTTAACTCTTCCACAAAATTGACCTTCTCCAACTTGATTTTCCTATTAGTAACAGTATCGACTCCAGAAATTCTTCCTCCACTTTCTCCTGCAAAACTAACTCTTCCATCTTGTACAGCTTTCAAATCACGTAACAATTTCTTGTTACCAGTCATGTGCCGGGAACAGCCACTGTCGACAACCCACATGTTGTTCACAACCCTTTTCGACTGTTCCTGCACAGTTAAAGGAACGAATTAAAAGTGGGGGACCCAAGCCCTTCTGGTCTTGGGTTGGTCAAACTTGTCAAACGGCATCCAACTCCTTGGTTGCCCAAAGTTCCCTTGAGGGAGGTTTTCATTTGATCTGAATGGAAGATTTCTAGAAAACTGATTATGAGGCCATCCATACATCCTTGATTTTCTAGCGTTAATGGATTCGAAGTTACCCATTCTATGATTAACTGGGAAAAAACGAGGTTGGTTTCTTTGAAATCTTAAATTTGTCCAACGATTAAAGTTGGATGCACTAGAATTTTTACCCGTACCAGTTTTAGTGTTCGTTCCATTTTCAGCTTTGGTTGGCCTCAAATTTTTAGATTTCTTCCTCTTCAGCGGACAGTTGCTGAAAAAGTGACCTACCTTGTTACATCGAAAACAGCTTTTGTTCGGACAATTAATTTTCTTTAGACAATCTGTGTCTATCCGAACATTCTTTTCAGAAGTTGCAGCAGAGGATGAAGTTACTTCACTGACAGTTTGTTTCACATAAGGGGGAACGAATGGGTTTAGAGAAGATTTCGTTTTGCTAAAAGTATCACTCTCCCCCCTTCTGAGTAACACAACTTCATCATCCACTTTGCGAATGTTCACAGACTCATTATGCGTGGAGTCTTGATCCACAACTGACGATTCTGTCTGAACCAATTCATTAACATCTTTATTGAGGTTCTCATGATTTCTCAATTTAACGTTGGTGTTGCTTGATTGAACTCTAACGGGTAAGTCGATGGAGCTGACATTTCCCGTTACTATCTGATCAGGTTTAACAAAGACAGGTGGCTGATTACAAGGATTATAAGTGTAGTTATTGTTAAAAGGTGGTGGAACTTCATTGTATCCAATTCCTCCTTTATCGTTAGGAGAATGTTGAACACTTAGGACATGATTAAGAATCATTGAAGAGTTTCTAAACTGTTCAAGTTTTCTGTTTAGTTCCACCACTTTCACTTGATAATCAACTATCTGTTTGTCCTTTTCAGCAATAAGTTTGGTTTTTTCTTCCACAACTTCATAACTTAGATCGATTGCTTGGATTTTCTCAGCTAATGTTGCCTTAAGGCATCTTATGTCTTTTTCACCATCATTAATTTTGACTGAGTAACTGTTTTCCCTTTGTTTAGAGTATTGATGATCTTCTTTTACAATTTTTAATTCTTTTTCCAAACTTACATACTGATCAGTTAAAGCATTCAATTGATCAGACAGTTTTTCACATTGTTCACAACGAGGTTCAGAACATACCTCTGAGAGCTGATCATTCACTTCTGCCATGTATGCTTGATCCTCCACTGGTTCCTTGTCACTTCTTTCACTCACGATATTCACCAGATGGGCTTGCTCAATCACCTCCTCAACTTTGATGTTCCAATTATATCCACCATTATGTTGAGAAACCATGGCTTTTATTTCACTTCCATTCCCATTCTGCTGAGTAGGCCTGTTCTGACCCCGTTCAACTCTCTCATTTGGGCACTCTCTTGCAAAGTGTCCATTCTGTTGACAGTTGTAGCAACGAACCTTTGACTTGTCAAATCCCGGTCTCTCTCCCACGAATTTTCGTCCAGTCTTCTTCATAAACCGTTTTACCCTTCTTACTATCATCGCCATTTGCCACTGCAGATCCATTTCTTCCATGTAATCAGCATTTATCTGATCATAGTCCTCATCCAAGGTTGCAGGGTCAACTATCTTTCCCTTGATGTAATTTTCATAAGACGCAATGAAGGAGGCATAAAGAGCAAATTGTTGTTCAGCAGATTTTACACTCATAGGCATCTTTGAGTAATTTACATTTGAAGCACTAGTAGAAGAATTACTGACTGAAGATTGAGATTTTGAAGAACCACTTCCACTTGCTACAAAGCATATATCTCCATCCATACTCATCATCACATGACCATCTTGCGTAGAATTTGGTCCCCGCCTGAGTAATAGGCGGTCGAATTTGTTTTAGAGCTTGAGTTTGTAGAGCCTTTTGCACCATACATTCACGGATCCTGAACCTGATCAGTAGGCGTCTCTTTTCGTAACATGTTAAGCTCATAATTACGTAACTTGTTAACCACCTTCTCTAAATCAAAACTATCAAATTCTTTATCTTCTTTCATCAGAACTGTGTACATCTCCCATCTTGATGGAAGAGCATCAAGAAGTTTTTCCACAATCTCACTCTCAAAATACCTTATGGAGTAGTTGTCCAATTCGATCATCAAGTGATAGTATCTTGTAATGATGTCATCAAGCGATTCATTATTAAAATACTTGAATACCGAGAACTAAGTTTTTAGTAACTTTATCTTGGAGTTTAGAATTCCGATGTTACCTTCATAGCGGCTCTCCAATGCTTCCCACAATTCTCTAGCCGTCTTGTACTTTCGGAAAGTATGAAGAATTTCCTGAGGTAGTGCCATGGTGATTGCAGCTAGTGCCTTACTTTTTGCCTCGTACATCTTCTTCTCATCGTCCTCCATCTTATTATATTTTTTCAGTTGCTCACGTCCTTCAAACTCAGTTGTTGGAGGAATATAACCATCCTGAATGCATACCCACATCTTTGCATCTTGATATTTCACATACTGCTCAAATCTGTCTTTCCACGCAACAAAATCAGTGCCTTTAAGTAACTTTGGAGCTTTAGTCGCTGACCCAGCTTTAACTTCCATTTTCACCAGTTCAGTGATGTTTATTGACGTCATTTTTAAACCGAAACAGGAGCTGGAACCAAATGAAACGGTATTTCGTGAAGACGAAGAAAGTATAACTTCACCAAGGAATAACTTCGCCAAAGAACAACTTCACCAGATTACAACTTCACCAAGTAACTTCGCCAATGCACAACTTCACCAAATAACTTCACCAAGTAACTTCGCCAATGCACAACTTCACCAAAAAATAACTTCGCCAAAGACTAACTTCGCCAAAGAATAACTTCGCCAAAGACTAACTTCGCCGATGACTAACTTCGCCAAATAATAACTTCGCCAGTTATAACTTCGCTGAAACCCTAGCTACAGGTGACGGCAACTTCGCAGGTCGTGAGATCTGATTTTGAGCAGTGTTTTTCTTGTTTCGAATGATTAAAAGGTAGTATGGAGTGCGACAGGGACAATGTAATGTAGGAATGGACTGAACGAACGGTGTTTTATGTGAAACGATTCCGCGAAAAGTCTAGCGGAGTTCGTTTAACACAAGTGTGATAATCCCGAACCACACAATCATGAGCAAACGCTCTGATACCAATTGTAGGTTCCCAGCCGGATCAACTGCGGCTTACAAGACGAACACTCAAAAAAACCTTTTCAACTGATGGCGCAAGTTAGGTTATTATAGGACGACAACTTCTCCTAACACCCTAGGCGAAGTTGTCCCTAACTTCGCTATAACACAAGTTCGCCATAACCAAAACAAATTAACTAGTTTATCACGACAAACCAAACAGCGTAATGATTACAGACACGATAAACTCGAGACAAATGAACTACTGGCATAATGCACCAACAGTTACTACCCGAATGGACACTCACGAAAAAATGGAAGTTGATGAAAATGGGGAGTCAGTTGACTAGCATGAATATAGAGAAAAGATTGGATCTTTGATGTATCTGACAACATCCAGACCTGACATCATGTCTGTAGTGTGTGTTTGTGCAAGATTTCAAGCAAATCCTAAGGTTTCTCACATGTTAGTTGCCAAGGGAATATTCAGATATTTGAAGGGCAAGCCTGATTTGGTATCCAAAGAACAGTTCATTTGATCTTTGTGTATTCATAGACAGTAGTGATTATGATGGATGCAACTTAAGAAGTAAATCAACAATAGGTGGATGTATCCCGGTAGTGCAAGAAGTAGGCCACTGTGTCAATATCTACGGTAGAAGTTGAATACATTGTTGCATATGCTTTCTATGCACATGTTCTATCGATTCAAAACTAGATGCTGGATTATGGTACGAATTTCCTACACACTCCTATTTTCTTTGATAATACTGCTGCTATGCTTATTGTGAAAAATCCCGTGCAGCATTCAAAGACCAACCATATTGAAATTAGGCAACATTTCATTAGAGTCTGTAATGAAAAGGGATTAATAGAGATGAAAAAGGGTTAAGACTAGTGGAAATCTTGCTAATTTATTCACCAGACCACTGGACAAAACTAGATTCAACTTTCTATTAAGGGCCTTAGGCATGATTAATTCTTATGAGGTTTAGTTAGGGATATGTGCTTGTGTGCTTAATGTCTTATTTGTTTTATGTGCATTCTATGTGACTTTGTGAACATGTATTTTTGTCTTGTTAATCAGAAAAACCAAAAAGAGTTTCCTTTTGTCTTGAGTCATTAAAAGAAAATTCAAAAATATTTTGTTATTCTTTGAGTTTGTTTATAAAGCTTTTAAGAAAAACAAAACAAAACTTGAAAAGAGTCAAAATGTTTTGATTGAAAAGCAAAAGCTTTTGTTGATTGCAAAATGAGATGTGATAATATTATTCAGTTAAAAGATTTGAAGAAGCATTAAAACCTTTTAAATGGAAATGTGATCCAACTAAATATAGGCAATTATAGTACATTGACTATTTACACCTAACATATGGATAAGACAAAAAGAACTATAAGTTCAGTTATTGATATATTAATAGCTTTCCATGGTGTGTAAAACCTAATGTGATGTAAACATATTAAATTGCTAAGTTTAATGTGGATTTACATTTATCAAGAAGTATGCATGTTTCTACATACATCTATCTAAATGATCGGCAGAAAGGTAAATATCCAATCATACACAAGCCTGATATTGTTTGGTCACTCAAAAAGATAAACTTAAATTCATGACAGTAAACAAAAATGCTTCAAGCTTTATACATCAACCAAAAGTTGATACAAATGCAAACTTAAGGGGTTAAAGTTAGAACAACGCAATGTGGGGTTATCATTATAAGTCCTAAACACCTTGTATGAGAGGCATGTAAGACCGAATAGCGTGGCTGTAAGTTCCTTTTTCAACTTTAATGTTTGAAAATCTAAAAATAATTCCAAACATTTAAAAGATTGTTTTGTCATTAAAATGTTTTGACCAAGCAATACGGGGTTGAAGTCAAGTTGGGGCGATCTGGAGGAAGCTAAATAAGCCTTGAGAAGATATAAGAGACATCATAAGTCTGATAAGTGGGATCCATTTGAATTTGATGCATTAACTGTACCTTAAGCTTATCACTGATGTAATGAAATTCATACTAAGTTAAGAAATACCAGCTGTTAACCTGACTTATATGTTGTAACAATGCTGAGAATGAAGTGTTGTGAAAGTGATTTGGTCAATATAATCCCATGTTGTGATCTTTCCAAAATTTGTGACAAAACTGAAATTTGATCTCACCTAACCAAAATGTATAATTTTTAAATCACCAAAGTGTCAAAACTTATGTTATTGTTTATTTAATAAGTCTCTTCATCATCTTTATGTGTTTATGTGCCTAAAACTGTTAGAGTTTGCATATTTTTCTTATCGAGCATGATCTTATGTGTATTCGAGCATACGTGTGTGTTTCAAGAATATCTAAGTCATTCAAGCATGCTTTAAGACTTTCGAGTATACTTGTTCTGTTTTTGAGCATAGTGGTATTTTAACATGTTCAAGCATGATAATATGTGTCTTCGAGCATAGATAGTAGAAATTCAAGCATACTAAATGATTTATTTGATTCGAGCAATGATATGTGCTTTTATTTGCTTTCTAAGTTATTTTTTTTCGGGAACTTAACTGTTCACGAGCAAGCTTGCTTGCTTGAAGTTTTATTCTTGGTTATTATGCTTGTGATTTGGTTCTTGAGCTACCTTGTATATTCGAGGATGCTAGCTTCATCTTATACTTAGTTTGTTTTCTATGACTTAAGTTTGATTGAGTGTGCTTGTCATTTATTTCCCGAGCATACTTTACCTTGCTTGCAATTTGATTTCGAGCATACTTGAGTCTATGCCTGCTTGGACGTTTACTCGAGCATGGTTAATATTTGAGTTTAAAATTAATTTTAATGTCTTTTGGCGTCTTGCTTGCACAAAACAACAAAAACCTTTGAAATTCGCATACAAACAAATTTTAGTATAAAAGGGGGACTTCAAATTTTTCCAAACACTTTTCCTTCTCTCTCACTAAACTTTCGTCTGCGCGTGACCTAAAACCTAGATAACTCTTTCAATCCAAACTTATTGTTCCCTATTACAGATTCTGACTTGGTTAGTATTTTAATCTTTGATTTTCAAAACCTAATTTCTTGGTTTAGGGTTTCAATTTTAATTTTTTTTTCTTATCGGTTTGTTTGTGTGTAGGTTTATAATTGTCGAAGAAATAGGTACTTAAAGATAAATTTTCTTCTCTAATCTTTCATCATTTATGTTTAATTGCATTTACACTAATCCATGTTTACATTTCAAGTTCAAACCGAAGCACAAGATGTGTGCTTTTTTGGAAGTCAACGCGGAGAATTAAGAATAATTTTAAATGATCCGTTGGCTGCAACTATCAAATCTCAATTTTGCCCTCACTTCCAATCCAACTCTATATAGAAATCATCTCAGTAACCGTTGGTCATCGGCAGAGTATGCAGATGATGTGAATGGTGAAAGAATTGAAGCAACCATTCAAGGGACAATGGGGTACCAAGGAGGAATACATGAAGGCCAATTCCAAAAGGGCACGTTCCCTCTCAAATATTCATCGCAAGAGATTGAAATAATCGGGCATTGATTAGAAGAAGACTCCAATTGAATGATGATTATGAGAATCAGTTGTTGTATTCACAAGGAATATTGTTGAAGATTTTCCAAGAGACAATGGGGTACCAAGGAGGAATACATGAAGGCCAATTCCAAAAGGGCACATTCCCTCTAAATTACAGATTTTTGATTCACCATGTAATCTGGAGTTTATCTCTGAGAAGGGGGACTTGGACTTTGTCAAGTAGAGAACTTGCTTCAGCTACTATTGCTATTATTTATAGGCAACCTTTTAACTTACAAGGATGATTTTTCTAGGGCTGAAAGTTAATGCTCAAAGGAATGAGAGAGAGAAATTTTTGACATATCCAAGGTTCTTATAGATTATTATTGATGCTGAATTGCAAGATTTAGCAAGGACATGTGTTGTCTTACGATTACAAGATCCAAATGTTTTTAAAAGAATCAAGAAGCCTACCCCTACAAGTCAGTTCAATCCTGATGTTGAGTTTGATGTTCTACCATGGTTATTGGATGTTAATATGGTGACTATGAATGTTCATGAGTCACCTAAACCTGATGTGATAAAAGATGATGAAGAAAGTGAGGCGCTGTTTGGAAAGCCTCTGAATGAAACCATTGATCGCTCAAATTCAGAGCGTTTGATTAGGTTACAACATCACCTCTTAATGATTCAATTCATCTCTTATTCGCTCAGACACATGATAGCGCTAAATGAGAAAGGAGACCAAATTAACCCTAACCTAATACAACGTTCACTCTCATCCTCCCAACCCTCAAATCTGGCATCGCCTCTCCCTCGCTCCCTAATCACGGCTGCTACCAGCCATTGCAGGATCCCATCTGTTACCCAATCGACTGCTACACCCTTTGAATACGTGCTTAATCGATCCCGTCTCAGGTACTTTTTTTCTCCAATAGCAATTTGCGAGTTTTTATTTCTGAAATTGATGAACCGTTTGGCTCCTTTTTTGTTTTCTCATCTACAGGCCGAACGTAAAATGCTTGTGTGTTTATTCTATAACATGGATTAATTAGATTGATAAGATTGGTTCATAATTGTTAGAAAATAGGGCTTGTTTTTCATCAAAATGGTGAAATAAAGTGGGATTAATCATGTATGTCTTTATATTAAGGGGATGCTTCTTCATCACTTGTGCTAATTTCAGTTTCGGGTTGAATGGTTTAGGTTCGGGTAGGCTTTCAAGTTAAGAGAAAAAAACATCAAAATCAAAGAATGTTAAAACCCAAAGTGAAAGTTACTTACATTACTCTTTACCGATTATTGGTCCATTTATAATTGTAATTTAAGAATCCAAAATCAAATTTGGTTCGACCGGCTAATCTCATTCGTTAACGCATGTCCTTTCTTTGTCGTTTGCTAGACACGAAATGGTATTTTGATATGTAGCAGCTTTCTTTCTAATATATATATACATAGCATACCAAATTCTCATATTATTCATTTTACCATATTTTTGGTGTAATATTAAAATCATTTAATTCTTGTAATTTTGTTACATTTTATCTTTATCTAGATCAATTTTGATTATAGGTTTTTTTTTTTTTTGTCGTTGGCTGTCTACTGAGTTGCCAAATCAATATTTGCAGCAACTTATCCTTATGTGTTTGGCGCCCCCCATCCGAGAACTAATGAAGCAACTATTTTGGAGCTAGAAGCTAGTAGGAACCCAATAATATAACTTCAAGCATGAGTATTTCGCTCGTTTTATGAAACCATTGCAAGGTATGTGACGCAAAAAATGTGGGATTTATGGTCTGGTTCGTGATTCATTAACTATTTATGTTTCATTCAGATGCTATATTGATTGTGGAAAGAGTAATATCTCAAGATACATATACATAAGATACCACTTTTGTTAAAGATGCTGGACAACGGGTCGGTTTTATAACATAGTTTGTTAATCTTGTTAAAAGCATTTTTTTCCTCTGTCTAACTTGTATATTATTGCAGGCCCATGTTGCAGGCAATATTGTTAAATATCAAACTGCTTTATCGGAGTCACGTCAAGGACCTTGAATAAAGGTACATTACGTTTAACATTTTACGGTTGTATAATTTTACATACTTCACTGCATATATTGCAACAATATTTTCTTATATTGCAGGGAATGATGTAATTTATCAGCTGATAGATAAATATGAAATCATCGATGTTGATCATTCTACCAAGTATTATCAGGTTAGTGCTTTTCATATATATTTTAGTTTTTTAGACTTATATGGTAGTTTTTTATTCCTTAATAATTGTAGATAGCCGTTGATCGTGGATTACAAGAAGACGTGGAAGGAGAAAAGTTGCAACTGCTTGCCTCTATGTTGCGGGTCGGTAAGTGGTCGATGTTAACTGTTTATATCTTTTGGAACCGGTTTCATTGTCGTGGTTCTGAACCTATGATTTATATCTTTTTGGAATTGGTTCATATAATACCGGTTCGGGTCTTCAGTTAACTGATTTCAATGTGCATCTCTACCTAAGCCGAGTGGGTGTCTTAAACTATATCCTTATGCGATTCATTGTTGGTCAGCAATTATCTGAGACCTTGATAGCATTTGGATATATTGAATATGATTCTCATTATCTGCATTGTAATGTAGGCCTACAAATGAACTGAACGAACATGAAAGGAATAACTGATTCTACTCAAGAGAAAATTGAGACTGACAGAGAATTTTGTATGTGGAGTGAGACTGCTAATCCTTCACTCAAATGTTCAGCAAACAATATTGCCTTGCCCCACAGCTACTGCAGGTATCTCAAACAAGCCAGAGCCCAAGCTAAAGCCTTATTTGAAGCCCTGACCAGTAATCCGCAGCTTGTGCTGCTTTTTGTAGTTGTACATATTATCTGTCCCGGCTAGATGGTGCTGAGCCCAGGTGGAATCCGCATGATGTATGTTCATGGTATTCGGGTTGCGTTTTAATTTCTTATTAATACAAGTAAAATGTGTGTTGGTGTGAAACTGTTGTTTTAAGTTTGTACTTGTGATTTTGTTGTTGTGAGTCATGATATTGTAGATTGTGTGTATTTAGTTGGGCATGTTTTGATGAATTGTTGTAACCATATTTGTTTTCATTGAATTAATTATGAACTAGACAACAGTTACATATGATTCAAAGTATATATAGGTTTTTTTAGAGTACATGCTTGCTTCAAAATCAGATTTTTAGTTGAGTTCAGGTTTGGTTTTAACCAAACCAACCAAATTGAATTCAGTTCGGATTTCGGTTATGGTTAAGATAATTTCAAATATGAACAAATCAAATATATGTTATTTGAACCGGTGAATACACTAATAAATGTGTTAAAAATTTTTATGTATGCGATGGTGAACATGAATTACTTGCTGCTCACTTGTGAGTTGGTTGTGGATATACAATATAACAGACATCATTGAGGCATTGGTTGGAATAATTTATTTATTTTTTCCGGTTTTTCTCATCTTAATGAATTGACTTAATATGGACCATGTTCTCGTCACATCGCACGGGTTTCCTACTAATTTTTAATATGTATTTTTGTTAGTTATAATGAAAGTTTGTTTTAAGATGTATTTTAGTTGGCTATAATAAAATTTTGGTCATTCTGTACTCTTATTAAGAGATCTGATTAAACAGATACATTTCATTTAGCATGAAATAATTTAGAGGGACAAGATAGTCATTTTGCATAGTTATTTAGAGGCTCAATCAAATAGACTTAACTGGTTCAGCACTTACTGGCTCAGATGCTCTTACCCATTCAGACCTCTTACTGGTTTAGCACTTAATGATTCAGCACTTGCCAAACAGCCCCTGAATCTGATAGCAGTAGTAGTGATTCTGATAATGATGGTGATCAAGATGTTGATTTGGGTGGTGACAAAGTTGATATTGGAGGAGACGAAGTTGCTTTAAATGTTGATGAGGTAGTCTAGAATGTAGTTGATTATGTAAATGTTGTTACACCTCATACATCCCCTACTCATGTTCAAGTCTATACACCACCTCAAACCCCAATCCAACAACAAATTCCATCTCCACCTCCATCCCCACAACATGAACTTGTTGATGAAATAATTCAAGCTAAACTTTCTCCACCATCTCCTGTTATTGATCAAACTGATTCGTCTATCCTTTCACAATCAGATTCTCCTATCCATTATCCTTTGGACCTATCTTCACAATCCCAATCCTCTGAAACTAAAAGATTTCATCTATCACAAAACCATTCTCCTGTACACCAATACAACGAAGTTTTTGTGACTTTAGAGAATAAATCTTTGAAGGTTAAAAACAAGGATCTAGAAGCTAGGCTTGCAGAGGCTCTTAAAGAAATTCAATCCCTTAAATCTAAAATTCCTGAGGTTGAGACAGATGCACCAAAATAGGGGGAGAATGAGTCTTCAATTTTTAAACTTAATTGGCCAAACTTATGAGTCTAGTGAAAATGAAGAGGAAACAGAAGTTGTTGATAGGACTGCCTTGAAATTATAAGGGTCAGGAATGTGATGAGACAAAGGATGATGTAGATGCATGAAAGAGAATTTATAAACTTTGTATGACAGAAAAGGAAATAGATGAACAAAGGATATTACTAGAGCAAGCCAACCTGGCTTTGCAATTGAAAATAGAAGCTAAAAGCCTTGTAGAAGATGAAATACCCTAGGGGATAATTGAAACATTAGTTGATATGAAAAGGGGTGAGAAAAGAAAGAGTTCAGAAGATAATGTTGAGATTGAAAATGTGCCAAATGATAATTAATAGGAGGCTGGGACAGAAAATGCTAATGTTGATCAAAGAAGAACCTGGCCAAAAAATGTGGTTCACTATGCAAGAAAAAGAAGAAGAACAAACACTACCATGCCTATGAATGATGATCCTTTAAATGAAGAACCAATTGATGTTGTTCCCATTAGATCATTCATGTGAAGTGATGAGCCTTTGGATTATGAACCAATTATTCGATCACCTTTGAGGCATTTTAGGACTGGTGACGAGTTTGTTTGTGATCATAGTAATAAAGATGAAGCAATAATAAGTGCTTTAGATGACTTATCTGGAGATATTGAGGATGATGATGTTGTTGAAGTGAAACCCGAGGTTGTATCCAAAAGGTCTGATAGTCCTGATGCTAATATAACTGAAGAGCATATAAGAAATATTCAAGCAAGGATAGATTAGATCAGAAAAAGAGATCCCAGAGTCCAAGCTTTGTTAAAATTTGGGATGCAATTTGATGAGATCAAGGATCTTAATGGTGAAGATCTTTATTACTTTATTAGGAAGAAAAAAGAACTTAAAAAGAGAAAGAAAGAAGAAGAAAAGAAAAAAGAAGAAGATCTAGAAGAAAAGAGAGCTGCTGATCTCAGAAATTTGGAGAGAAATAGAAATTTCTTGATAGGGTGTAATTTGAGCCAGAGCATGTGGATATAATGCCAAAGATAATAAACATTTTGATAGGGGTATGCGAAGAGCAAGAAGTGAAGGAGAATTTTAGGCCCAACAACATAAAAAGGCAATTCTAGAAAAAGGCTAAAAAATTCTCATATGAAAGTTAAAGATAAAAGGCAGAAGGAAAGGAAGAAAGTAATAGAAAAGAGAAGCATGAAAAAGAAAGATGCAAAGAAAAAAGAGAAAAAAGAAAAGTTCTTTTTAGACAATTTAGCTGAGCAAGTGAAAGGTCTTCTAAGAACAAGAAAATGGTCTGGATACCGAAATAGAAAGACTTTCAAGGGCACAGTTAAAAGAACTGTTTTATGTAGAATTGGACAAGTTTAATAAAGGTTGAAGTGAAACAAAGAAGTCATCTCTTGAAAATTCTAAACCTTCTTCATCAAAATCAGACAAAGGAAAGAAGAGAAAAAAAGATGAGGTGAAGGATATTTGTGAAGAAAAGAAAGAAGAAGAAGAGGATGATAGTCAGAATGTTAAGCACGATGAAAGAACAATGGAAATGATACACAAATTGGTTGAAAGAGCTCGTAGCTATAAAAAGCAGATAAAATGACAAAAGAAGAGATTGAAAAACAATAAGCTGAAGACCTTGAGGCACGAAAGGTAGTATATGAGGTATATGATGATCCTGAGAAGATGCAGGAGTAGCAGAATATTAACTGGACCATCATCATTCAGACCATCGACCTCAAGACCTTCAATTCCAGTCACCAGAGCTTTATTGAGAAGAGAACCAAGTCCTAAGCCAAGAACAAATGAGGATTTACCTAAGGACGTGTTCTGGGATGCTGAAAGTGGTGAACTAAAAGTTGATATGACAAGTGTATGAGAGAGGATAGTGAAGTACAAAGAACACTTCAGGGACTTCACTGTTGAGCAATTAACCAAGCTTGCCAAGCTGCCTTTGCATGATTATGAGTATAGATTCAGGCTGGCTAGGGATCAGCAAAACCATGTATCCAAATAATTAAAGAAACAATTCAGAAAGCTAGGGATCAGCAAAACCATGTATCCAAATAATTAAAGAAACAATTCAGAAAAGGTTTCCCTCTCTTCTAAAGAAAACCAAGATTATATGAGCCATCTGAAGCTGAGAGAAAGATAAGACAAAGAAGGGAACTTGAGCATATTGGCTTCCAAGTAGCACATCAAGATGGATAATCTCTGAAGCTATCGGCATGAGAAGAGAGACACTGAGACCCAATGCTGTCGTAAGACCAAATGGGAGAATTGCTAAATTAAGATATTGTAATGCTCGTAAATTTTCGTTAGAATGGTCTATGCCTAACAAAGAGTGTATCTTCAACCGAGACCCATTCTGTCATCTTCAAGGACCCTCTGTTCGTTCTCGTAAGTTAAGTCTCCTAACCTTTCATCCAAGTTATCAAAATTTTCAAACTTGAGGTGCTAGAGTGCGAATTTAATTATAATAACTCAAAACCCTAACCCCTCCCCTATACCCACTTCCGAAAGGCGCCCCTCCCCACAGCCCTCATCTCAAAATTCGTGCATCTCCGGCCACTCTCCATCCCTCCCGAGACTTGTTCCAGGTCGGTATTATATTATTACAACTCTTTTTAACCATGAAACCCTTTATTGAACACGTTAGGGTTAAGTTTTGGTTATAACGATTTCTGACAGATTCGTATTCGTTAATTGTTCGGTCTGTAACTCGACAAAAAAAAATTATTTTTTGGATCTATTCTTGTTTCTATCACGTTCTAATTTGAGTCTAGTTTCCATAAAGGTATAATATGTAATTTTTGGACAAGATTTGAATGCTTTTTATGATTTTATAAGATCGAGTGTCAAAGCTGATGCAGGATGACGGATTCTGGTCTGTCTTCCTGACATCATAACTCTTTTTCGACAACTCCAAATTGGTTGGTTCCACTTCTGGAAGTTAATATTTTGAGTTAGGAACCAAATCCAATTGGAATCGTTTAATTTGGTTGGGTAATGATTTTTATAAAAATAAAACCATTTTGTTGCGCACTTAAATAGCTGCACATACCTTTCTGCGTTGGAGATATTTTATGATTTTTATGTGCACTAGAAAAATAAAATAAAAATATCTTTATAAGCCTAAGACATTTATTAAACTTTGGTAAATATTTCATAGTTTTTTTATATGGTTTTCCTATGTAATAAAATACATCTTTGCATGCTAAAATCTGCATGTTATACTCGTTATTGATCGATACGTTCGTTTTAGGCTTAACCGGTGGATGTTCAATTGTGTTCTTGTCGGGGCTGTTTGAAGTGAGGTTTTGCTCCATCATCTTTTTACGTATGTCATATGTGTTTTACCATAGTATCGTGGGCTACGAAGCTCGTTTGATTGATCAATTGTCAATAGATTAAAAAACTAGTTTTCGGTTGTCTAGAATAGTGTTTTGTTGCGTTTAACGCGAGGGATGAAGTAAGTGATGACCAATTCAGTTCGGATAGCTTCTGTTTAATGTACGGGCTATTGGAAAACGATTTTTATAAGTATTGGGGCTGAATTGGTTGTCGGTTACTCAAACGGGTCAGTACAACGCGTATTCGCATTTATTGATTATTTGGTGCGTTGTGCTTGCGAGTTATCGACCCATTTGACTCGTGTAGCGTCGTGTGGACTTGTTGGATGTGAATTTATCATATTGAGTCCACACAGGGCTGAGTTGGATGTTAATTGCCTAAACAACTCTTAAACGTGCGTGTTGGTGTCACCTAGTGCTTCCGGGGGTAATTTGGGAATTCTTTATTCCCGGGAGTATCTAAGGGTCGCGTTGGTGAATGTAAGCCCCCGGGGGCTGTTATGATTGAGTTTGATGAGGTCGAGGCTATAGGTAACTCGAACCATGTTAGAAAGTCTCGTAGGATAAACGAGTCCTTTCGATGTCGTTAGTAATGATTGTATGTAAGCCGACAGGCGTTTGAGTTTTGGGGATACTTAGCGGTTCTCTAGCTCGTGGTGAAATCGTGCCTTGTGTCAGGTGAGTTCATGATGCCCCTTTTTAATCTTTTTACGTTTTGGGCTAGCATACACACCATATTACAATTTTATCCGACTATACTCGTTTAAACTAATTGGATGGTTTTATATGGCCTTACTTGTGTTGGTGGGTTCATGAAAATATGGTTGAATTATATTCTATGCCTTAGAATATTTGAGGCTCGTTTATGGTTATATATTTTATAAGGTTATAGACATTACTTATGGTCTAGACTCAAGGATATAGGCTTACTCGTATTGTAGTATGTCATGAGATGATATTTATGAATGTGTATGCAGGTGTTACTTTATGACCATAGGCTTACTTTCATGATGATATATTTGGGATGATACATATATATAAAGATATATACATATATATATGCGTGTTTATACATGCGTTACTTTATGGCCAATACTGGCGATGTTAATTAGTCGTTATCGACTAAGGATGTTTGCGTATGCCTACTTTGTGTTTGAATGCTGATGGATGGTGATCTTGGCTGGGCTAAACTATATGACTCAGGTTCTTAAATCCT
Organism: Bidens hawaiensis; assembly: GCF_021521415.1. Classification (NCBI taxonomy): domain Eukaryota; kingdom Viridiplantae; phylum Streptophyta; class Magnoliopsida; order Asterales; family Asteraceae; genus Bidens; species Bidens hawaiensis. The sequence continues at coordinate 54,701 of NW_027505439.1, read as the reverse complement.
GTGGCGGGCCCTGAAAAGCCCGTAAGGGGGGAGGCTCGTGTGGCATGATCACCATCGGATGAGATGATACGTGTTTGGGTTGTACGTGTGCTCGACCATGATGTTATTACTTGGATATTACGTGTGCTCGACCCTGATGTTAATACTTGGATGATACTATAGGGATATAATTATATGGATGTTTATACATATATAAGTATGACTACTTATTGTTGATGATGGCCTAACTATTGTATCCCGTTTTATTTTAAAACTCTTGGAATGATTTATTTAAATGTCAATTATTAAAACTTGAACTCACTCAGCTCAAGCTGACTTTGTGTGTATGTTAGTGTGAGTTTCAGGTTAGGAGAAGGATGCTTACCGCTTGACGTGCTCGAAGCTACTTTGACGGCAGAGGGCATACCCAGTCGGAAGTTTTAATAATGAACATTTTTCTTTCAAAGTTTTATCAAATACATTGAGAATTGGTTTTGGGGCATAATTCCCGGGTTTTGTGAACTTGTTTTAATAATTATGATTTTCCGCTAAATCATACTCTGAATTGGTTATTTTAATGGAATGAACTGTTTTTGACTTTCCGTTGTTTAGTACTCTGAAACGATTTTAATAAGATGAATTGGTTTGGTTTTAAATTTTTGTGAATTTTGGATATGATTACCAACTGTAGGATCCCCGGGATTTGGGGCCTTACAGATATGATCCAGAATCTTAGGGTCTTTTTTTTCTGGTTCAAGAAAACAACTATTAGGTGTTATCAAGCATGATTTTGATCTACAGTTTCTACATATTGAAGATCTTTGGGACATTGCTAACTGGGATCTACCTTTTGATCATGACCATTACATTGAGATTAGCATGTTTCAACAAAAAGCAGCAGATGTGAGAGATGATAAAGTGCTGAAAAGGAATCAGAATTTTGTTTACGATGAAGATAACCAAGGATGATCTTTAATGTTTATTGTTAGTTCTTTGTGTTATCTTTTGATGTAATTTTCTTTTTATTTTGATGTGTAACTAGGTTAGAGCCCGTGTTCCACACAGATGAAAAATATAATAAAAATAAAAATTTATTATATGTAATACGTAAATTCAATTGTTTCATATAATAATTTTTATTTATGACTTTTTTATTAAGTTTTTGATATATTATACATTATAATTTTAAGTTAAAAACCAAATCTTGATGTTTGATTTATTTCAAATAAAACATTCATACCGATATTATTATATTAAATATTGTGTGTATAAAATGATATTTATAACAAAATGTTGTCACATATTTAAAAATTAAATTTACAAAGACTAATGTTTTGTTGTAAACGAAAATAAATAAAAGTACATTATATTTTAAAATAAAGAAAGAAACAATGAACAATCTTAAATAGTTGTGTTAAAGAGATATGAGAAAACAATGTCATGTTGTGAATTATGAAAATGTTAATAATTAAATATAATTTTGGTTTTATACTTGAATAGAAATCACATTTATATATGTTAAGTCAAGAAATCAAACACAATTGTCATTTCAGTAGAGTTGGTAAGCATAATTTGTTTGAAACATGAGGTCTTAGGTTCGAAACATGTATCACACAATAATATACTTTTCAAAATTTTATAAAGCCTATGGGTTGTGGGTTATAATAGGCAAACGGGTCATGGGTCATAATATAATAAGAAATACTGACATGGCATCTACTTGGCATCCTATGTGGAGTGCCTAGTTAAAGGCTATGTGGAAAACATGTGCTGCTTTAATAGTATAGTTAGATTAGATTAGACTCCTTTGTTGGCAGAATTAAACTTTGCAATCATTTCCTTTTTATGTGATGTAATTTATAGTTTTTAAGGATTTGATGTGTAGTTTTGACAAGTGTATGTAATCTAGATGATTCATCCTCGAGCAAGTCTATAGTACCTGGGCATACTTAGATTGTTCAAATAAAACTAAGTAAAGGATGAAGAGATTCGAGCAAAGAACTTGCTAACTCATAGGAACTATCGATCAAAGTTTGGTGTGCTCATGAACATGAAGTCTGCTTAAGAGGAATATTTTAACTCATCAAATATTCTAATTAATGGTCTACTTGAAGTAAAGTCCCGAGCACACTCGAATATTGCAAGGTCTTAGGATCCCTACTCGTACTGAAGAACACTGCCCAAAGACCTATTTAGACTTGTGTTTTATTCTATTATGTTTTGTAATAGCTAATGATTAAGGTTTTTAGAAGGAATGTCAGGTGGGCCTATAAATAGAATATTTAGGACACATTTAATACACTATTTCACCTGAGCACTTTGTATTCAGAGCTGTCATTCCTTTAAACCATAATATTTCTGTTGTACCTACCGATTATTCAATCAATGATAATGGAAATCTTTTGAGTTTATTTGTTCTATTGTTATTTTATACTTTCAGTATCTTACTATTTGCAGTTGATTCCGCTGGCTACATTTAGGGGTTTTCATATTTTCTGTTTTGTGTGTTCTTGTTCGATATTCTCATTATCATGAAGCAAACGGTCTTGAAACCAAATCATGCAAGGCCAATTGGGTTAGATTACACACTCATCCATGATATTCAAGAAATGGAATCAACCCAATTACCTTTGCCAAACTCAAGATATGCAATTAACATTTTTAAGACCACAACACAATCTTTCAAAATAGCCCTGACTTATAAATTTGTGAAAGGTTTATTGGATTTTAATAATCCTTATTGACTGGTATTGGCTGATAATAATCCCTATTCATTTAATCACCACCGACAGTCCCAGATTTAAAAAAGTTGGCCCCCAATAGTCCCCGTTAAAAATGACTTAACAACGTTATACTTTTTTCCGAATTTCAAACTAATGTTTTAGGGCTTTTGATTGGAAGTAGGGTACGAGTCGATTGATGTAAAACTTAGCTCGAAACGGTGATCCATACGACTTGATTTTTGTTAATTGTAAGTTCAAACACCCGAATTGTAGCATTGTTTCGTTGTTTTAAAGCACCATTTCGAACGAAGTTTTACATTAATCGACTCGTATCGTCCTTCCGATCAAAAGCCCTAAAACATTAGTTTGAAATTCGGAAAAAAATATAACGCCGTTAAGTCATTTTTAACGGGGGACCATTGTGGGCCAACTTTTTTAAATTTGAGACCGCCAGTGGTGATAAAATGAATAGGGATTATTATCGGCCAATAACAGTCAATGGGAATTATTAAAATCCAATAAACCTTTGTGAAATCATAAAAATGACTAATTCGTGTCCAAAAATTATCATTTTTTAGTTTTCTGGAAACTAGACTCAAAGTAGTAAATCATAGCATTTACAACCAATCAAAAACACCACTTTAACGTCAACTTATAATAACAACAATAAACCTAAATGAATCTACCAAGAATCTGATTTCAACCATTTCTCATATAAACTTTGTTTCTAACAAGCTTATGATCCTAATTCAACAATCAATATGTTGTGGGTCAAATTTATGACCCGGGATCCCTAACTCTTCAGGATCCCTAATATCGCTGGGGTCCCGATCTTGGTGGAGTATTAACGTTTTATTTCAATCTTGGCTTTGACTTATTCTAGCAGGTGAGCATTGGTGACTTAACTAACCATAATGGCTCGCGAAAAAAACTAAAGAAAATGTGTGGAAAGGCTAGAAGTGTTGACCAAGTTAAAGTCCTATTAATCAGGTGGGATCATTGTTTCCATTAATAACAATGGTAATATTGGAAAGTGACTACTATGAAAGGATTTTATGGTGAAGACCCTGAAACTAACTTAGGAAAGACGCATGAATAATAACGTTAACAGTCATGACTGCTGCCCAAGTTGAAGAGCGAGACTTTTGGGATACTGGGCAAGATTTCAAAGATATTAGTCATTTTTCTTTATTATAAATAGAGGCTATTGCAATGATTAGGGGCACAACACTTTCCACTCAAAACACTCTCACCACTGTAACTTAGACGCCATTGCAATAAGCTCTCAACCTGTAATCACCATTCTTATTAAAAAATTTGAGGCATGCGGATAATTTTCCCCTCCCGAGATTTTTTTCCAGAGATCCTCACCAAGGTCAAGGGTTTTTGCTTGCTATATCTCATGCCAACCATTTACTTTACCGCGATTACTTGTCTATTTTGTGAAGAACATACTACCTCACATTCTAAGGTTGATCACTAAATTGCCTTGGTTATTTTTGACCAAAACACAATCATCATTCATCATCAAAATCCATATTTTGCTATATCAATACAGAAAACCCTTGAACCATTTAGGTTTTTCTTATCAAATCAAAATTCAAGACATCAACAATGACTATCATAATCAAAGTCCCAATCTTTAAATTTTTATGTTATAGTTCTATAGATTTAGACATTGTTTGAATATCAAAACCCATATTCCCTCTTTACCAAATATATTAATATAATCATATGCTTAAAGCACTTACTTGGATGATCAAAAATAATCACAAAAGCCTTCTAATGTCTTGATTCAATACCACCAAAATGTGAAAGTATGCAAGTGTGTGTATGATGTATTGAGAGGAAATAAAATAATTTGTGTGTATGTGTGTGTGTGTGCCATCCAAGAAAAGAAAGAGGAGAGGAGATGAGAGGCTTTCACTTTTGCATTAATCCATAACATGTTTGATTAAGTCTTTTAACAACAAGAACTCTGTTAAGGATATAATAGGCTGTAGCTATAACCTCAGCCCAGAATATGACTGGTAGTTTGGAATCCACTAACATAGTTCATGCAGCTTCGATTAGAGTCATGTTCTTTCTTTATGCCACTCCATATTGTTGTGATGTATACGGTGCACTGAATTGGTTTTCTATCCCTTTCTGTAAACAAAAGATCTCCATTTAATAGTTCTTGAATTCAGTACTGTTGTCACTTCGAATGTACTTGACTTTCCCACCAATGATATTCTCAACCTTAGTGATTAGGTTGATCACCATTTGTACTGTCTCATCTTTTGTTGCAAGAAAATAGACCCATGAGTGGCGGGATTAATCATCAGTGGCTACCAGACAGTAGGATTTTCCTCCAAGACTTTTGATATTGATAGGGCAAAATAGATCCATGTGGAGCATATATGAGGGTTTGACAGTTGATTTCACCAACTTGGCCATATGTGATTTCCTATGTTGCTTCCCCTTCTTACACCGAAATGCACTTATTGTCAATCCCAAAACTCTTCAGAGGTACTTCCAATACTAGTTCATTCTTGACAATATAGTTCAGTTTTCTTACATGGATGTGTCCCATGTGTCTATGCCATAACTCAGATTAAGATTTTGATGCCTTTGAGACTAAACAAGTTTCTTCAGTAGCTGTTTCAGTTGCTCTCATATCCATCACATCGGTGTTCTTTTCTCTAGGAGATCTCATTTGTATACCCTTCTCAGGTATTTTAAATCCCGGATACAAAACCAAGGCCTCTTCATTTGCAAAGTGCATGGAGTAGCCTTTGTCACAAACATGTGATACACTCAGAAGATTATGTTTTAGTTCCTCGACATAGTTTAATTTCCCAAATTTATCTTCCCATTTGTAACTGTACCCATTCCTGAGATTTTTACACCATTTTCACCAGCAAAGCTTACTCGTCTCCCTTGTATGCTTTTCCAATCTTGCAACAGTTCCATGTTACCCGTCTTATGCCTAGAACACCCACTGGTTTGTTGTTCACAGCTCTTTCTAACTGCACCTGCACTAGAAAGGAAAATTAGTTAGTATGGGGGACCCAAGCCATTGCGGTCTTGGGACGTCCAGATCTTTTGAACCTAGCCAGACTTTGTCTATTACCATTAAACATGGTAGGTGTATTGGTATAGTGATATAAAGGACTACAGAAAGTTGAAGGTGTTGTAGTGGTCTTTTAAAATTGAATTCATTTCTTAACCTGCTAAATCTTGAATGAGAGGGATCAGTGAAAAATCTTGGTTGGTTCCTCTAAAAGCGAGGAGCTAACTCTGATCTCTGGTTAAGTTTTCTATTAATACTTTGCTTACACATTTTGTTTGTTGAATTGATGCCTTCATAAAGTTTTGACTTTCTAATACGTCTATTTCCTTTCTTCAAAGGATATATGCTAGCAACATGAACCTTAAGATGACACATAAAGCATGATCTATACAAATTCAGTGTAGCTTTGATGGACTGACTTTCCTTACATAAGTCAGTTTTCGATAATGATGAGGACAGTTCAATGTTAACTTGTTTAACATATGGAGGTACAAACGGATATAAACCGTTTTTTACATTTTATAAATGAACCTGCTTCGTCATCCATCGTACTACCTTTCACGAACTTAATCGGTGTGAAAGAATTGATTTTTGTCTGAAGATTATTCTGAGCAGCTGGTGAGGCGAAGTTACTTAACTTTTCCTAACTTGTTTCAGTGAAGTTATTTAACTTTGTCTTATTAGGGATGGTGAAGTTAGGTAAGTTAGTTGTACCTGATGCGATGTTTGACATATGAACAGCTGCTGGTTCGGGATAAGAATATAGCTTGTAACCTCTCGAATTTTTCGTATTTGTATTCGTTTATGTTTAAACCGATTCGGGAATGTAATTCAGATCTTTTGAACTATTTAAAACTTGTATTTACTGGAATTTAACTTATTTTGTAATTTCATAACTTTCAATCATGCTAATGAGTCCATAGAAAACCCTTAAAATCGCTTAAAACGGCTAAAAATCATATTTATAGAAGTGCGGGGACTATTTTTGACCCAAATCCCAAAACTTATGCCCCAAGATAAGTTATATAATATTATAACATGTCTATTTTCTTACCTTAAATATTAAAAACGAATTTTATTTTTAACTGGTTCGATTTTGTCATTAATTGATTATTCGGTTTCCTAAATGAGCTATTTCCTAATAAACAAGCCTTAACCCTTAATATTTAAACAAGGCATTTCATAAAACTTGCCATGTTAACTTTACTTTGTATAAGTATCAGGTTTGGTTGGATCAGAAAACTTGCCATGTTAACTTTACTCGTTTGTTCTATCTCTTGGTTTATTCGCTTAATCGTCAAGGTGAGATATCATTCCCCTTTTTATTTTACTGTTTTTAAATGTTTTGGGGACATATGCGTACTAATACTTCCTTTTATATTACATACATACACAAAACTAGCAAACGAATGATTGTGTGTATTCAATCAAATGTTATTTATTACTTGCTTACGTGCTTACATTCTATCATATTTGTAGAGGTCCATCATAATCACATTATAGTATGATCATATAACGTCCTGGTAGCCATAGCCCGTGTTCGTGAGGCATGGTCAACCGACAATCACATTTATGCTAGTTTTAGTAGCCATAGCCCGTGTTCGTGAGGTATGGTCAACTGACACACTATTTACTCAAGGTTTGATTGATTATTACTCACATTATTTTGTTTGCGTGGCTATTATTTATCATTTATGACATATTATTATTATTAGTGTCAAAACTGGTGATCATCTCACTCAACATGTGTTGTTGTAAGTCCCGTGAGGATCTTTCAATGTGATATCAAGATACTCAATGATTAGGCGGAAACTAATCACCAAGCCGATTCTATGTAACAATCAAGAACACACGTAAAACAAATAAACAAGCTTCAAAACACACGTATATTATACGTCGGGTGCTTAAGCCCTTAACAACTTACACGGGTGAATGATAATTGGAACGAACAACCCTAACTTCGTTAACATACATGAATATATATTCTACCAACTAGGCCCAAAATAAACTAAAGCCCACCGAGATCAATAGATCTCAGTTTACATACAAAAGCCCAACTAAGCCCAACCCGACAAAGCATAAACCATAAACCACGACCCAACAATCTCCCCCTTGGTTTATTGCTTTATTCATGCTCAAGGATTTCTGCATGTGCTGCGTCAAGAGCACCTGCCCACAGACCCTCACGGATAATTGCTCCTATCATGCCAGTATACTCCTTAGCATATGGTTCATACAGTGGCTCAGCAGTTATCTGAAATTTGAGCTAAGGGTCTTGAGATCCTTCTCCCCAAACTTCAATAAATCCTTAGGATCAACAAGAAGATATTGACCCTTATTTAATCTGATAATAACAGTAGTCGTCACACCATCATATGTCCAAAATTTCATTTCATCAAGAGCTCCCTCAGGAAACCTCTTAGAGATCGGAATTGATTTTACTTTATCCGTCGGTGGCCACATTACATTTACCATGGTCTTGTTGGTATGAGGGTCACGAACACCCTTAGCCTTCTTAAGGAAAGATCCGGCGGTAGTCATACTTGGAAAACCACATTCCACTTGAGAAGTCAAGAAACTATGAAAGTTGTCTGCCTTTGGTTCATTGTTTAGATTATGAAATAGAGCACGAGATAAATCAATCAAATCCACATTCATCCAAGAACCAAACCTTTTCGTTTTATCATAGAACTCGGTGCTGCCAGACTTCCGTTTGACCCACCGCATCCTTTTATCCACATCATATCCCCATGAAAGAACTCTAGACCGATCTCCATATTTATCAGAGAAGCCCTTTTGAAGACTTACGACAAATTTTTCTGTATGCTCAGATGACACCATGTTCTGATTAGAATTCTTTCTTATCAGCATCTTTTTCATTAGTTCCTTTTGTTCATCTGTCTTTGGTGGATCAGACAAGTATTTCTTCATACCAGCAGAAGTGTCAACGTTTGAAGCTAGGCGCTTATCATGTGCAATATCAGCCAAGCTTCTAAATTCATCTCCAAATTTCTGAATTAGCTTCTGCTGGAGATCTAGATACATCGCAGTAAGACCACCCAAGCTAGCTTGAAGTTCCAGAATCTTTGAATCTTTATCAACGTGGCTCTCTTCAAGCTCCTTAATGCGAACATCTTTTACAACCGAGTCTTGTTCAAGTTCAAATACTCTATGTTGCAAGGCTTGAATGTCAACCGGATCAGCTTCTAAAGCAATGCCCTTGCCCCTATCTTGAAGAAACTTGTCTTGCATGGCCAAGATATGTGCCACTTTCTCAGCTGCACCTGAGCTTCCTTGACTGATCGGATTAGACGATCCCGATGGTTCAGTGTTGGGATAGACACCAGTCTCAAAATCAAACATATGAGTAATGTCTTCCATGATTGGTTCTTGAGTGGTCTTGAGTAACTTGATCTTCAACATTTTCGGGCTCAGTGATAGTTGGTAGTACAGTTGATGTACTTCAGCAGCCAACACACCTAGTCTCAGATCTTTCTTTCGTCTTTTTTGTGGAATGAGATCGGCGGCCGACACTTCATCACCCCTCATCTTCTTCTTGTGTCACAGTGACTGACTGAGGAGGTTTCAATGCAGTCGACTGAAGCTGTTTCTTGAATGCTTCAAACTCTTCGAGTTGTTCAGCAGTAGGTACGGACTGTTGTATCTGGTGCTCAGTCTCCATGGGTTGTGATAGAGAAATATCAAGATCATCATCATCGGACAATACCTCAAAGGTAGTGACATGGCTTTGAACCGGAACCAGATGTTCCTCGGCAACAGCAGCACCAACATTTCCCGCAATCTCCTCAATTTTAGCAAATTTTCCAAAATTTACCAACGAGTGAATTCCCTTATAAACAATTTTCGTCCCTTTCCTTGACTGTTTCATTAACCCGAAGGTGGTTGGTCCTAATGCCTTCACATCAATTGTTTCCACAGATTTAATCAGATCAGGGTAATGAGAGTCAAATATCATTTGTAGAAACCTTGGGTACATCAGAAACATCTCTTTCTTTTTTCCTTGAAGGTTGCTCATCATTTCATCGAATACAAACTTGGAATAGTTATAAACCCAATCCCTGATCAGAGCAGCAACATCTAACATCTGAGTAAGGCTTATCTCATCGGTGCCACCTTTCCGTCCCGAGACACACCAGAAGAATGTGTGAATCAAGAATCTCCAATACGGATGAAAGAGTTTCTTGATGGCAAGTGGATAGACTCCTTCGTAGTTCATTCTTCTAACAATTACTACAACATTGTCAATTGGAAATTCTGTGGGATAGTGAGGTTGATCTCCAAATAATAGCACCTCACGGATGATGGATTCAAAAACAATGACAGGCCGTTTCTAAATGTTTGATTCAATTACAGTTAATCCTCCAGCCCTTCTTGGATTGATAGATGCATTCTTCCAGAAGTCATCCACCATCTTCTTGCATATGACAGGATTTTCTTGTAAAGCATGAGAAATCCTACAGGTGTTTAAGCCAACGATCATCGACTTGATCTCCTTGTGACCTAGTAGAGGATCAGTTAAACATCCAGCGACATTATGAGAATCAATCCACTTCAAAGGCACTTGATCAGCCATGACTGCAACAAATGAGACAAATTAGTGATGCATAAAGTAAAATGTAACACCCGTCAAACTTCCGGTTTAATGATTTAGCACGTGTAAAGTATGTATAACTCTCGGGACTTAACCAACGTTTCTCGGAAGCCTTCACGTCATCCCGGTACGTTAAAGAACCTAACTCTTCCTTCCATTTTGCCTTACACTTCAATCTAGAGGGACTAGAGTGTAATATCTTATGTTATAACAAAATCTAACCCTAGCCCCTTGTGCTGTTGCGATTAGCAAGAAGAACAAGACCCAAGACCAAGATTTTCTTTTTGCAGCCAATTCTAAGCCTTAGAACTTCAATTCAATGTATGTACTACGATTCCCCAAGTCTTTTACACGTTAATTGATCCTTATATTGCGCATATTGATCGAAAAACGTCGTGTTGTAGGCTAACCGGGTGGCTGCCCAATTGAGATTTTCCGGGGCTGTTTTGAGTGAGGTATGACATGTACATCATATTATAATTTCATGGCCAATGGAGGTGTTTAGGTCGGTCAATCGATTTTAGTTCGAAAACTAGGGTTTATCGGGTGTAGAATTGCAAATTGTTGAGTTTGATGCGTTAATTGATCGGGTGACCGACCGAATCAGTTTGTACAGCCCTAAAAGGGTTTAAGGGCTGTGGAAAAATTATTTTTTTGATGCTCGGGGCTGTTATGGTTAGTGCTTCGTCAATTGAGTCGGCGGTGCGCGAATTTTCGTTTAAACGTTAAAGTAAGAGTTGTAAAAAGGAACCGTCAACCCTATCAACTCGGATGACATAACCTTGATGAATGAAAAGATTTAAAATGGTATTTGGTCCGTTCGGGGCTGATTCATTTAACAAATGGTTTTAAGGTTTATTACACGCGCATTCGACCCGATTTGATTATCCTTGGGCCTTGGGCCAAGTTGTTGGGCCTTGGGCCAAAGCGTTGGGCTTGAACGGCCCATTAGGTAAGAGTGATCTTACGGTCTAGTTTAGTAATGTGTTGTGTATAATTTACAGGCCCTCGCTTGTGATTGTGTACTTAGGGATTTCCTAGCTCATTGCAGGTGTTCGATTGATTTCAGGTGAGTTCATGATGCCCTTTTTACTCTTTTTACTTTTGGGCTAGCATGCACACCTAAGTGTTTTCTTATATGATGAAATGTTTTAAACGAATTTATATAGGCTTGCTAGCATATAGCAGGCCTTGGGATGTTAAATATATATATATATATATATATATATATATATATATATATATATATATATATATATATATATATATATGTATATACATTATTGCTTGGCCTATATCTGGAGATGTTGTAGTCGTTTCAACTACTGATGTTGTGTATGCCTACTTTGTGTTTGCATGCACTGATGTTACGTGTTTGGGTTGTACGTTTGCTCGACCCTGATGTTATACGTGGATGTTATATATATATATATATATATATACTGTGATATATATAGAGATGTAATTGAAAGGATGTTTACATATACATTTTGTATATGTATGTATGAGGATGTTTAGTTTTCGGTAATGATGATTTGATGGATGCACCCTTTTACTTTTTAAAACTTTTGGTTTGACTATCATAACTATTACTACTGATATTATTTACTTAAAATTTGAACTCACTCAGCTCAAGCTGACTTTGTGTGCATGTTAGTGTGAGTTTCAGGTTAGGAAGAGGATGCCTTATCGTTTGGACGTGCACGAAGCTACTTGGACGGTGAAGGGCATACGGGAATTGAAGTTTTACTATTAAACATTTATTTTTAAAAGTTTTATTTAAAGATAACTATGTTGATTTTGGGCAAAATTCCCGAGTTTTGGGAACTTATTTTATTAATTATGTTTTCCGCTGAATTATACTCTTAATTGCTTATCTTAATGAAATGAATCATTTTTAAGTTTAAATATTTTTACAAGTGTTTTTACATGATTACCAACTGTGGGGTTCCCAGGGTTCGGGGCCTTACATAAAACATGTGTAGCTTGAAGAAATAACACATTAGTCGACGTTTTTGATTTAGTGAGTGAGTTTTCAGTTCAACTTTTGTGTTTTCGGTCCAGAAAGTTTAGAACCATCGAAAACGGCAATTTCTCGGGTGACCAAAAAGATTCTCTATTGGGGTCTGACCGAGAACCAAGGATTTCTCTTTTGACCAAAAGAATTCGGTCAACCATCACAGAAAACCCTTGAATTCATCATCTTCATCTTCATATACATGCAAAATACCATTGAAGAGCAACCTGCAACTATATGAAAAACTCACAACAACATTAATCACTCCTAATCATTTAATGCGAACGTCTAAACGAGCGCAATCACACACATTAACCGATTCAAGATAACCCCAATGGCTTCGCAACCTTAATTTGAAAAATCGATTCGGTTAGTGTTTATTACATTTTATGCTCGACGGAAAACAGAAGGAACTTTAGAGTTTTGGGAATTTGAAAACAAGAGTGGTAAGATTTAGCAGATTAAAAGTGTTCAATGATGACTAAGAAACCGCCTCTTAAACTTCGGAAACATAATCATCTGGGCCTAATGACCAGCCAAACAAAAACACATTGGGCCAATTGGATCAGGCCGAGAACAAAAACATCCGTTGGCCCAAAGGACTGGACCACAAATCAAGACCAGCAGTTTTATGATCAAAAATGAACCCAGGTCATGAAAAATTGATTTCTTATGGACATCTGTTTCGACACGAGTACACATGAGGTAAAAATAAAAAATAAAAAGAAATAAAATCACAATAAAACTAAATTAAAACAAAAATAATTTACATGTCTAGCAGATTAATCAAATTTTTGGATCAAATTTCAGCTGTTTAAAAACACCCATCCCCTTTTAAGGAAAAAATCCGAACATGAGATCATATTGATTAAGATATTTTCACAATCATTCCTTTTCAGCATTATTATGACATAGTGAAAAGGTTGATAGCAGGTAATTAGAAACTTAGCATGACTTTCATTGCGTCAGTGATATGCTTAAATTCAATTAGGCATAAAACTTATATGGACATCACTTATGGACCTATGATGTCCCCTATCTCTTCTCAAAGTTTATTTGGCTTTCCCCAAATCACCCTAATTTGACTCCAACCCCTTAGCGCTTGATCAAAAGAATTTCTCTATACAAAAATAATTTTAAGCTTTAAGGTTGAACGTTGGACTTACATGCCATTCGGACTTACAAGCCTTACATTCAAGGTGTTTAGGACTTACTTGTATGCCCCACCCTGTAGTTCCCTGGTGCCCCTTTAATCTTTAAAACAAATTTAATTTTCTACAATTTCATATATATACAAAATGTCCCCCTTTTTTATATTATTTTGGCGATCAAGACGCTAACAGGCTTGTGTGTGACTGAGTAATTGCTTTTCTACCTATCATTTGGAGAGATGTATCTAGGGACATGCAGACATCTTCAAAATGACTCTCCAAGATAAGTTGAGTGGATTTAATTTATATCACTTCAAACTTTTACTTATCATGTAAAGCTACCATACATATCAAGGACTGTTCAAAATCCTTTTTAGCTTAATAACTTCACACGTTAGGCACACAAAATTATCTATCATTTCTCAAAGGTTGGATCAATTTTCTTTTGAAAGAATTTTAAGCTTCTAATGAGCTTTGGCTGAATAATAATATCACTTCCCAGGTGATAATTTCGAAGACAATTTTAAATTCAATCACCCCGGTCACTTTCAGATTTTAGGTGAATGGCTATCCCATGTGTCTACAGATAGACAATAGGACCAAACACATAATAGTATATGTCCCTCAAACTTAGGTGGCCGACATAATTTTCATTGAAAGAACTTAAAAAAAAATTTATGTTCAGTCGCCCCGGTCACTTTTAGTTCTAAGGTTAATGGCTATCTCATGAGTCAAGAGTTGATAAAGGGACCAAACGTATGAGATATTCCGTTGAACTTGAGTAACCGACGTAATTTTAAGCAACAGAACAAAACACATTTTTTTAGCTTACACACACACACACATACACACACTCTTTTTGTCTTTTTCTTTTTCTCCCCCTAAATTCGTACATAAATTAAGATAAAATCATAAAATATTTATGTACAAAATTTAACCTCAAAAGTACTTAGTCTTCAAAAAGTAACATCTTAAGAAACCATACAAGCACATTGAATCTGGCTGTTCCGACCGGTTTCGTAAATAGGTCTGCCACATTATTATCAGTGTGAACCTATTCAAGATGAATTAACTTCCGGTTGTAACAGTCACGAATAAAATGAATTTTGATATCGATGTGCTTGGTTTTAGAATGCTGGACTGAATTTTTAACAATAGCAATTGCAGCATCATTATCAAAGAAAATAGGAGTATCAACAAAATCCAAACCGTAGTCCAGCAGTTGATGTTGCATCCATATGACCTAAGAACAACAGGCAGAAGCAGCAACATATTCAGCCTCAGCAGTGCTTGTGGGCACCATTTGTTGTTTCTTGCATTGCCACGAAATGAGCCGATACCCCAAAAATTGACATCTAGCAGACGTTGATTTCCCATCAATATCATCACCTCCATAATTTCTGTTAGCAAAAGCATACAGATCAAATTCTGAATTCTTGGAATACCAAAGACCAAGCTTCGGTTACCCTTTTAGATATCTAAAAATTCGTTTAACAGCAATTAAATAAGAGAGTTAAGGATTAGCCTGGAAACGAGAACACTGACAGACTGCGAACATGATGTCAGGGCATGGCAGTAAGATACATCAAGGACCCGATCATCGACCGATAGTACGTTTGATCTACGGGTTTCCCATCAGGATCTGAAGAAAGAAGAGGTCTTTCAGCCATAGGAGTCGCCGCACTTTTGGACTCCTGAAACTCAAACTTTGCCAACATGTCCTTAACGTATTTTCCCTGATGTAGTAGAATCCCTGTCGAGCTTTGATGAACTTGCAGACCCAGAAACATTGTCATCTCCCCCAATGAGCTCGTCTTAAACCTTTTCTTCATCACATCCTTAAATTCCGAACTAAGAGCAGTGCTGGTAGAGCCGAAGATGATGTCATCCACATAAATCTGAACCAAGATCAAATCCTTTCCAACAGTCTTTATGAACAGTGTCTGATCAATGGTTCCACGCTTATATCCGTGCCCCAGAAGATGTGTCGTCAACGTCGCATACCATGCTCGAGGAGCCTGATGAAGGCCATAGAGAGCCTTGTCCAACTTATAGACATGCGACGGATGCTTGGAATCCACAAAACCTGGTGGCTGATCCACATAAATTTCTTCCTTCACTTCGCCATATAGAAACGCTGTCTTGACATCCAATTGATAGACTGTGAAACCCATGTACGATGCATAAGCCAAAAAGATCCGAATGGCCTTAAGACGAGCCACTAGAACGTACACCTCAATATAGTCCAAACCCTCAACCTGACGAAAACAACGAACCACAAGCCTTGCCTTGTTTCTAACAATAACCCCCGAGTCATCCTGCTTGTTGCGAAAAACCCATCTCGTATCTAGCGACTTCTTCCCAGAGGGTAGTTCGACCAACCTCCAAACCTTGAGTTTTTCAAACTAATTGAGTTCCTCATGCATGGCGTCAACCCAGCTTGGTTCTTGCAGAGCCATGTCAACCGTCTTAGGCTCAATTTGTCAAATGAAGAAAGAATACAAGCAGTTGTTGATTGTTCCAGTCTGATTTCTGGTTAAGACGCCAGCTTCAAGGGCACCAATAATACTGTCAATGAGGTGATCCTGTTGAATTCTTGATGGAATAAAGTAATCAGGAACATAACAGTTTGTTGGTAAATTGGTTGGATCTTTGAGGGCTTCAGTGAGAGGGTTCCTTCATCCCCATGCTGTTGTACTATGCGAGTACGAGGTACTAGTAACATACTCGTTTGGAATGGCATCAGGGAATAGAGTGCTATCGAAAATCTGACAAATAACACTCTCTCCCTCAATTGGTGACATCTCCGCTGAAGAGGGTTCTTGTGGGGATACAGTCTCGGTGATAGTCTCTTCCAGATTCTTTGATGATGGCCGAGTGTTGTCTGAAGGTTCAAACGGGTCCACACTCAGCATAGGAAACTCTTAAGTATTAGCAGAAACATCTTCTTCATCATCAACAACAGTAAAAATTCCTCCCCGTGAGTTATCTGAATCAAGCACAGGAAACAGATTGAATGGCTTGAACAGCTTGTCATAGTCAAATAACCAGTCAGGCCCTACGTGAGCATTTGTCTCATTTTCTTCAAGCCAGTGCACATCATATGATTCTACGATCTATTTCGATGCCTTGTTACAGACTCTGTAGGCAGTTTGATCAGCATAACCAACAAAATAACAATCATCTGCTTTGGCTTCAAACTTAGGAGTCGACTCAAAATTAAACAAAGTGCATGGACACCCGAAAGCTCGAAAGTGTGTGAATGTGGGCTTGTGACCATAAAACAATTTCATAAGGAGTTTTCATCTGAGATTTGTTGATCAACACCCGATTAACGTAACAGGCGTTGTTAACCGATTCAGCCCAGATGAATAATGGTAACTTTGAATCACATAACATCGTTCTTGCAGCTTCGATCAAAGTACGGTTCCTTCTTTCAGCAACACCATTTTGCTGCGGGGTACGAGCTGAGCTGTACTGACAAAAAATTCCCTTTTCGGCACAAAAATGATTCAGTGTAGAGTTCTTGAACTCCGTGCCATTGTCACAACGAATTCCCTTGAGCTTCAAGTTCAACTGATTTTCCATAAGCACCACGAACTTCTTTATCAAGTCAGCTGTTTCACCTTTATTTAATAAGAAAAACACCCAAGTGAAACGAGAGTAGTCATCGGTGATAACCAGACAGTGATTACCACGAGATAGACTCAAGAGACGAAATGGACCGAACAAGTCCATGTGAAGCAACTGAAAGACACTGGAAATGGTATTTATCAACTTTGGCTTGTGTGTTTTTTGATGATGCTTGCCTAACGCACAAGCCACACACTTCTCGATAGTCACAAAATCTTTAACTGGTAAACCACGTACAATATTCTTCTTTGCAAGACGATTCAATGTTTTGACATTTAAATGACCAAGGCGACGATGCCAGAGCATGGCATTATGTTCCGACACTTTAGAAAAAAAACATGTAATTTTGTCGGGAACGTTCTTGTTCATGTCAATCAGGTAGGCATTATCGTTCCTCTGAGATCTGACCAGGACCCACTCCTTTGGTATGACAATACCAGGTTTCAGAATCAAGCATTCTTTGTTGGTAAAGTGAGCAGAAAAACCCTTGTCATAAATTTGTGACACGCTAAGCAGGCTGTGCTTCAGTTCTGAAACATAGTTAACATTTTCAAACTTTAAAACCCCATTACTCACAGTACCCTTTTGAGTAATCTTCCCTTTCTCTCCTCCCGTAAAGGAAACATATCCACCGTTAAAGATTTGAATATCACTTAGCTGAGATATGTCCCTCGTCATGTGCCTGGAACAGCCACTATCAACAAATCATGTCTGCTAATATTCCTCCACAACTGTTCCTGCACAATGTGTGAGATTAGTTAGTTTTGGGTACCCAGTCTATAGTAGTTCTGGGTAAGCCGAACTTAGTTAATCGTGTAACGGGTTGCCATGACATATCCTCATTGTTATCAAAGGTCGAGTCAGAAGATGATAAGGACTTTGTTACCGGAGACTTGGGCAACCACTTGTATATTGGTTTTAAAACTTTGTGATTTACACAAGTGGTTGACTTAGCATCCGGTTTGTGAGTAGAAATCTCGATCGCCTTTGACCTTTTAAACGTTTTCGGTTTTGAGGTCCACTTCGGTCTTGGAACCGAAATCGAGTTTCCATTCCCCCTTTGATTCACAACGGGCTTGGTCCTATGAGAATTTGACCTGTCAGCCTTGTCTCTTCTCCAATTGCCATCAGAGAGCCTTGCTTCACAATGCCTTGTTATATTAGAATGAAAGTTTTTGTAGGCATTATGAGGCATGGTCCTCTGATTTCGTCTATAATAGGGGATATACGGGAGACGAGAATAGTTTCCAGCAATGTGACCGGGAATACGACAATTGAAACAAATCTGCCTTTTAACATAAAGGTCGTTATGGCCGATTCCCGGTCTTGCTCTGTTGTGTGAGTTTGTCTTTCCCTCATTGAACTTATCATTTAAGCTTCCACATTTATTATCAAAAAAACTCATTTCTTTTACAAACTTACGTGATAAATATTTATTATGATTTTTAAGCTCGTCAGATTTATTAATAGACAGATCACTGCCTTTTGAAGTTTTAAGAAAATTATTCAAACAATTGTCTTTGCTCTTAAAACCCGAGCCCACACACACATCAGTAATAACATTGTTTAAAATAGGCAAAATAGGTAAATTAGAAAGAACAACAGAGTCAATGGGTGAGTCATCATCCTCATTGGTCCAATCCTCAACTATTACTTCATCTGCACATAAGGTAGACACATTAGAATCATTCACCCGGGAGGTTGAGTCAGATGCCAAGTCTGAACCAGCCGTACCCTTTTCGGTTGCAGGAGACTTACCATATTGCAAGTAGTTTTCCTTTTCTTCTTCTTCCTTGATGAGAGGAAGACTAGTATAATTATTGTTATATGGAGGGGAAACCACGTTATATCCAATACCCACACCCTTATTTTCTTTCCATTTCAATTGATTTTCCATCACTGACTCAACAACAGCACTAGAGACATCAAATTTTTTTAAAATTGAATTCAGCATTTTCGAATTTATTTGTTAGTTTTCCTATCTCCAGCTTCGATGCATCTAACTCAGCGGTTAGTTCAACAATTTTCTTTCTAACATCTAGATGCTAACAGCACTTTATACTAAAATCCGATTGCAGTTTGGAAAAAATCTTGTTTTTGTGCCTCTATTTTGTCTTTTAAAGCTTTTTCAAGTTTCTTATGTGTTGAATTTTCATATTTAATACCCTCCATCTCCCTGATTAAGTTACTGTTATGTATTTTATACAGGCCTACTTTATCAATGCACGATTGAGAACAAAGTACAGGACTTACCTCAGTTGGTTTGGTGGAGGTGAAGGCCATGAAGGCATGTTGAAGATCCTTGACCTGCTCCTCGGCTTCATTCTCCTCTTCCTCGACATCCATTTCAGCAAAATTTGCAACTTGATTACTCAAGTTCAGTGCTGCCATCTGATCTTCCCAAGAGAAATTCTGAACCACCGAACCTCGCTCACCCACACTCGAACTAGCCACATTCTCTTCTCTTCCACCATTTACCGGAACCATTGCCCTCTCTCTATTTCCTTCCTTAGCCGGATTGGTACACTCACGAGCAAAATGACCCGGCTCATGACAGTTGTAACACCTCAGAGAACTTTTGTTGAATCCCACTTTCTGATTTGCAGGCACATTCCAGTTGTTCCTGCCTGTCCTCTTAGTGAACTTCTTAGCTCTAAAAACAGCCATGGCCATTTACCAAGAAATATCCTTCTCGTCCACATCATCAGGATGTATCAGATCCAGCTCAGCAGCCACAACGGGTTGTACCAGGTCTCCAGCAAGAAAGGCATTATAGCAGTTCATAAAACCTGCCATTAAAGCTATATTCTCTTGAGTCTCTTTGGAAATAATAGGAGTTTGAATTGGAGACTGGCTGGAGGTGGCCATAGAAGCTTTTGATTTTGGTGTAGGAGTTGGTTGTGGAAAGAAAACAGTAGCAGCTGGTGTAGGTTGTGGAATGGGTTGACTTTGATATGATCTGAACATGGAGAAGGTCTGCTGAGACTGCTGTGGTTGAGCTGGCTGACTTTTGAACAATGAGAAATTGTCTTGTGAAACTAGAGAATTGTTAGCCCTAATGCCATAACCAGCAGTATTGTAGGTACTTGCATGATTGATAGCACGCTGCTTGTTGTCCATGTCACAAGCCTTGATAATCGCCATCACCTCAGAGAGAGTCAGTTTAGCCAGATCCTTGGTCTTTTTAATAACAGCCACATTTAAATCCCAGCTCTATAGCAGAGAGTTGACTAGCTTGTTGTTTATATCAGCAGGTGTGAGGTTTATAATTGCAAACCAAATCTCCATGACTAACGAGATGAACCGGTGAAGCTGATTTTCAAGAGACTCTCCCAAAACAGAGTTGAACATGTTAAATTGTTGTCTTAGGAAATCTTGCCTGCTGTAGGTTCCTGGACGGATCGTACACGGGATGTCGCTAACAACGCAGGTGCGGAATCCCTGCGCAGGTAGATACGAGTGTAGAGAGTGTAGAGGTCGAACACACGAGCAATAAACCAACCACGTTATATTGATAGCAAACACGTGACACGAGGTCACTATTACAGAGAGTATCACGTAACACTCTTAGTGAAACACTGAAACGAAACCTAAAACAATCAACTTCAAACTGTTTCGCTGAAACAGTTTATATACACGACAACTTCGCCATTGGCGAAGTTGTCAATAACTTCGCTGATTCAACAAGTTCGCCATAGCGAACTTGTTGACAACTTCGCGTGTTACAAACTAAACATAATCAAAACATAATTACATTACAGACTCGATTACAAATGCTAGACTATGAACTACTGACAAACATGTACCAACAGACTCCCCCTTGGCAGTAGCTTCATATCTTGATCTTCAAATCTTGAGTCTTGTAATCTGCACCTCTACGCGTGCGCCCCTTCTCTTATACATACCGACACTACCCGTTGATATTTCCTAGCTTGATCCTTCCAAGCAGGAATGTAGAAGATCTTCTTCTCGTTGAGCACTTTCAAATCAGCCTGCGACAGATTAACAAGATGCATCGGGTCGTAAACCCGAAGTACTTCTTGTTCATCCTCATCTTCCATTACCGCCTCAGCTGTCTCACAATCCACGTACCACCATTTTAGATCTTTGAGCACGTCCTTGGGCATGAGCTTCATCGGTACTTCTTTAAGGCACCGGATCGGTTTGTACTTCATGACCATCCAAGGTTTTCCATCAACTCTCAGACCTCTATCCTTGTCTTCGACAAGTTTCCCTTTTTGTGGTTTCAGTAGCTCAAACTTTTTCTCTTTAACGCACTCTTTCCACACGATCTTCGCGATGATTCTAGCCATGTTGTCTTCACTTCTATTTACCAATCCCAATCTGGCTAAATCTTTTACTTCACATTCTGGTAGTGTGTTTAGAGATCTCAACTTTCTCTGGAAGTACTGAACGCCATCGTATCTCTTGATCACAAAGAGCCGCAGCTGCTCGTCGTATAACCAGCAGATAATACCTTTCTTGGCTTCCGCGTATCCCTTAATATTGTAACTTTTTCTGAACATCTTAGGGACCGCCGGCTTCTTCGTTTTCACGAACCAGTGGGCACAACCCTCCTTCCATTTCGGTTGTTCCTCCCACTCAGCCTCTTCCTCCACGTTCTCATCACCCAAACCTGGTCTCTCAACCTCCGGAATCTCATGTTCTACGGAGTCATCAACTTCGCCTGAAGAATGGTAACTTCGCCCGAAGAACGGTAACTTCGCCCGATGAACAGGGAAGTTTGTTCAGATCTGATTTCGTCAATCCAGCAGCTTCCGATCAATGCAATGGCTTGAAAATGACTGTCAAGCACTATCAAAACTCAATCCCAACAAAAACACGTCCCGCGAATAGGTCAAACGAGACGATTTCTACACCCGCGTGAAATCCCGAACCTCACAATCGAGCCGATGGCTCTGATACCAATTGTAGGTTCCTGGACGGATCGTACACGGGATGTCGCTAACAACGCAGGTGCGGAATCCCTGCGCAGGTAGATACGAGTGTAGAGGGTGTAGAGGTCGAACACACGAGCAATAAACCAACCACGTTATATTGATAGCAAACACGTGACACGAGGTCACTATTACAGAGAGTATCACGTAACACTCTTAGTGAAACACTGAAACGAAACCTAAAACAATCAACTTCAAACTGTTTCGCTGAAACAGTTTATATACACGACAACTTCGCCATTGGCGAAGTTGTCAATAACTTCGCTGATTCAACAAGTTCGCCATAGCGAACTTGTTGACAACTTCGCGTGTTACAAACTAAACATAATCAAAACATAATTACATTACAGACTCGATTACAAATGCTAGACTATGAACTACTGACAAACATGTACCAACACCTGCTTCTCCTCATGTCTTCATTTCTTTCAAACACTTAAATGAGATCCTCCCAGAGTGCTTTAGCAGAGATCAACTCTCTAAATCCCAAGGCAATTTCAGGTGAAAGTTCCATGGTCAAAGTAGCCAGAGCCTTCTCATCTTGCTCAACAATGTGAAAGTCAACATCTGTATACGACTCAACTGGCTTTGTCTCCACTTATTTGGAACCCTCTCTTTTATAGGTAATAACCTGAGGACCTCTGACTATGCTTCTCCACAGTTTCGCATCCTTTGCTTTCACCTACTTCTCAAATCTGAATTCCCACTCAGCAAACCCTTCTGATGTCAGTAGTCGTGGTACACGAGTGGTAGTTCCCATGGTAGAATCAAGCTCTTGATGAAGAGTGGCATTGGAAGACGCACTAACACCTGATTGATCCATAATATCCTTGACCAAGAACTTGATAAAATGACCGAAAACAACAAAATTCTTCCAAAAACACAGAAAGTTGACCAAGAACGACGAAATCTACCCGAGAACTTGACTATCCTCCCGAAAACCTTGAATTTTAACTAAGGACTTTGAGATATTCCCGAGAGCCTTGAAATCAACCCTAGAACTGAAACAGATTTACTGAGAACTTGGAATCGTTCAAGATATGGTAATCCTTGAATATTTAACTAAATCCTGAGAATGGTGGGATTCAAATTAAACATGAAATTCTCCAAAAATCTATTCCAAACTAAACCTTCACCAGCCGAAGAACACAAAGAACAATCTTCTTCAAGCTCCAGAAATCCTCAACCAAAGAAAAACACCCGCAAATCACCAGTAGAATCCTTGATATCACCAATAACCGAGCCTGGAATAGGTCTATAGGCTCTGATACCAATTGTAAGTCCCGTGACGGATCTTTCAATGTGATATCAAGATAATTAATGATTAGGCAGAAACTAATTACCAAGCCGATTCTATGTAACAATCAAGAACACACGTAAAACAAATAAACAAGCTTCAAAACGCACGTGTATTATACGTCGGGTGCTTAAGCCCTTAACAACTTACACGGGTGAATAATACTTGGAACGAACAACCCTAACTTCGTTAACATACATGAATATATATTCTACCAACTAGGCCCAAAACAAACTAAAGCCCACCGAGATCAATAGATCTCGATTTACATACAAAAGCCCAACTAAGCCTAACCCGATAAAGCATAACCATAAACCATGACCCAACAGTTGTTGACAAATCTTTGTTTATTTTCTACGCATATGCTGTTTATCAATTGATTTGAAGTTAAGGTGAAGAACACATAGAGAGACCTTAGACAATAAAATAAAGAATAGTTATATTTTATTTTGTTTCGATAATATTTTAAACTTTGTTTACTTGATTGAAATTTGAAATAAATAAATAGATGTTGTCATATTTTATATTGTATGATAGTACCTTGTGAGCTGTAAACCACGGTTCGTACCCCGGTATTTCCGCCTTAGGTTGGGGTGTGACAGAGCTGATCTTCTTTGAACTACTCAAGGGGTTTCTTTATATAATTAATATTGTATGGAGGAGGGACTTTAGTGAATCCAAGTCCCTCTTTATCTTTTGACGACCTTAAGGTGCTCAACGCATGATCCAAGACAATAGAAGAGTTTATAAATTGTTCAAGTTTTCTATTTAACTCAACTATTTTAACTTGGAAATCAGCTATTTCATTGTCCCTTGTAGAAATAAGTTTCGTCTTTCTTCAACCACTTCATAAGAGAGGCCTATGACTTGGACTTTTTCACCTAGAATTGCTTTTAGTCCTTTTATGTCTTTCTCATAGCTTTTAATTGTTCTGATATATTTATTCTCTTTCTCTTTTATGTAATGGTTATCTTCCTTTATCTCCTTTATTTCTTTTCTTAATCCATCGTTCTGATTAGTTTGTTGGTTCAATTGTTTAATTAAATTTTGACATTTTAAACAATAATCTTCAAAACTTAACTCAGATAGCAGTTCACTCAGTTCTGCAATGTAGGCTTGATCGTATCCATTGGAATAGTTGTTTTCCTCCTTGTCAAAAACCAACTTTGCAGCATCTGCTTGTTGGTCAACTTCTTAAACCTTTAAGTTCCAGTTATAAGCCCCATTCTGTTGAGAAACAATAGCATTTATCTCACTCCTTCCACTGTACTGATTACCTAGTTGGTTTGAACTTCTCTTAAACTTTTTCATTCGTGTATTCACGAGCAAACTGCCTGTTTCTTTGAAAATTGTAGCATCGAACTTTTGATTTGTCAAAACCTAGGCTTTGAACCACAAACTTTCTGGCAGTCGTCTTCATAAACCTTTTCACCCTTCGCACTATCATAGCTATTTCAACTGTAAATCCATCTCTTCCAAGTCATCTGCAACTATCTGATCATAGTCTTCATCTAGAGTTTATGGATCCATGATCTTTCCTTTAATGTAGTTCTCATATGAAGCTATGACAGATGCATATAAAGTAAATTTTTGTTCGGCCGACTTATTGGCATGGATGAATAATTTACACATTGTGGACTACCTGATGATCCACTTGAACTTGCTTGACTCTTGGTAGAGTGACTCCTCCAGCCACAAAGCAAATATCTCCTTCTGAGTTCAACACAACTTGTAGACTTGCATTATCACTACCATCACTATCGGTGTAGTATGCGACAAACCCTGAGGTTGATCTTGAAGAAGCTTTGGCCCCATACATTGAAGAATCTTGAACCATATTAGAAACTGTTCCCATTCTTTTTATGTTCATCTTGTAGCCTCTAAGAGCATTCTCATCTCACCCCTATCTCCAAACCAAAAATTACACTAAAACTCACTTTATTTTCTTTCTCCATTTCAATTAAATAATACTTTTTATACCTTTTATCATTACCTTTTCTCTTTTCTTCACTCACAACCACTTTCAAAATATATTAAAAAATTATAGGGGATGAACAGTAACTTTTCAAATATACAGAAAATCACTACTTTTTCTAAAATATAAAAAATCTTCACTCACAACACCCTGAATCACTCTCTAAATTATAAAAACACCCCTCACATAATATGAGGGGTTGGATGAGAATGCTCTAAGTCGGTTAACTACTTATTCCAACTCAACTGTTTCAAAGTCCTTATCTTCTCTGATCATGACAGTATACATTTCCCACTTTGGTGAAAGTGCATCTAGAAGTTTTTCTACTATCTCAATAGCTTCTAATTTTATGTCATGTTTATCGAGTTCAGTAATGAGATGGTAGTATCTAGTGATTATGTCGTCCAGAGACTCATTCTTCATGCTTTTAAAGACAGAGAACTGAGTTTTCAGTAATTTGGTTTTTTGAGTTTCTAATCGAGACATTTTCCTCATACTGATTCTCTAATGCTTCCCACATATCTCTATTAGTTTTATACTTCTTAAAAGTGTGGAGATTTTCTTAAAGTAAAGCCATAGTTATTGCTGCTAAGGCCTTGTTTTCTGCCTCGTACATTTTCTTTCTTCTCCCCCCACTTACTATAGTTTTTAACCTGCTCTCTTCCTTCAAAAGTAGGGTATATATCCATCTTCAATACGCACCCATATCTTGGCATCTTGCCAATTGATGTACTGTTTGAATCTTTCTTTCCATTGAACGAAGTCGGTTAATCTAACTAATTTTGGTGCTTTAGTTGTAGAACCCGATTCTACTTCCATTTTAACCAGTTCAGATATATTAATTAAAGTCATTTTTATTGTTATATATATTTCGTAAGTCAAAGGTTCAAATAGTGTTCAACTTCGCCTGAGTCTCAGTCTCAGTATAAGCAAAGTTAATTAAACTTCGCCTCATCAAATAGTCTGGTCAACTTCGCTTAAGAAAAGTAACTAGACAACTTCGCCTAGTTCTAACTTCGCTTCTTATAACTTTGCCTGAACTGAGGAAACCATAGTGATAACTTCATTGTGATGGCTGGAAACATTGATTTTTTTTATTTTTGGCTATTTCATTGAGTGTAAGGTTTTGTAGGGATGTTTGGTTGGTGATGGGTATGTTAAGGTTAGATCTTTAGGTATTTAACACGTGAACTTGTTAAAAATACGTTGCAAGTTATAGTACTCGTGTGATATTCCCAGACCACACAATTAAGAGCTTAATGCTCTGATACCAATTGTAGGTCCCTAGAATGGATCCCTGCATGAGATATTATAAAATCTAAGGGTGCGGAATCCCCTTAGTGTTTGATTATGAGTATTAACATAAACAAGAACAATAGAAACAAAGATTAAGCCAAATGTTTACTTGTATTGAATAATTACTCGGTGTCTTCCAATACACTGTAAAGCACTTCACAAGTTCACGACTGATAAAAGAACAACCTAAAACCCTAGGCCGAAGATATGTTTATATACCACATATCTTCATCTTCTACATACTTGGCGAAGTTATCACAATTTCACTTAAACTATAACTTCGCTTATCATAAACCCATAAAAACACAAAACATTAACACAATACTATTGCTTTATACAGGCAAGACAAACATTAAACCTATGGACTACTAACACACCAAATGTACCAACAATGATAGTTTGGTACATTTGATGGATGATAATTGGAAACTAGGTTGGGTTCCATCTTCATCTTACTTTCAGCTTCTTCCATCGCCTTTAGTTCTTCTATGGTATAATATCTGGGATTATACCCTGAAGTCGAATAATCGCTGGTTATATTAATCAGCGTCTGTTCCTTGACGGGGAAATACACCGGCTCATCTATCATCCTCTTGGCTATGTGTTCATAGTTAAAGAAGTTGGTAAAATAATTGTCGCTTCCCTTTGACATCTCCGAAGGATTAGGGTTTAGACGAATGGTTGTCTTAGGTCTATGACCAAAATAGCTGATATAAGGATTCGTTGACATATGTCAAGATTAGATTAAGGAGGGAAAGGAAAGAATACTAACCTATCTTATCCCTCTAAATATAATATGATATTAACACTCATCCCCAATTAAAGCTTACTCTTAAATACCTAATTCGCTAAAATCAATGCTCTGATACCAACCTGTCGTACCCTGCTCCATGGGCATGTTTTGTAAATATATCAGAGTATAAGTTTTAAACGAAAGTCTTTTTATTAAAATAATATTATATTCAAAATATCAGGATTTAAACACCCGTTTCAGTTAAAAGAGGGTTTTATTTGAAAAATCTATAATCTACATCTTTTATATTATGAAAAATTTGAGCCATCAGATCATCTAATGGTTAATATCACTATCTTCTAACCTATATTCCTCATTACCTATAAAACAATTTATAAAATACGTCAGCAACAAATACTAATGAGCATGGTGATGCTTAAAACATTTTATATGAATCTTTTAGATCATACTCGAAACAATCATCGGACCACAAGACCGGTGTACCAATTATATCAAATAGTCCAACTCTCATAGCCTATGGGCTTGCTCAATGAGACGGGGATATGGTACTTAAGTGTGGTGGAGTATGCCTATCCTTTACTTACATATGCAAGGATCCAGACACACGTATAACTAGCCAGAATGCCAACAGATTAAAGTTTAGGGATAATGACTTGTTTATATTTATGCTCATAAAAGATTAGACGTATCCACCTTTTTTGTGATTAGTACTTCCACTGATTTATGCTTTGTTAGTTACCTCGAACCTATAGTACAAGAACAACCTTGCAAAAATATGTAGATCAATGATCTAGTGAGAACCGTTGATTTTCTCAGCAGGATCAATTGCAATTACATTATACGAACGATAGATCTAACGAGACAGGATTGAATGAATTTAAGCCGAAAGTTTGTTCTCATTTAAGACAACGGAAGGTTTATAATGCCATCCATACACATATAAACCCTCGATTAAGCTCAATCCACCTCATGGCGACCTATCCTTCTAGAGAGATTTTGGCAGCATAATGGTACAAAACTGAACAAAATGGCCAAAACATCTAAGCACATTTGCTTGGAATAAAACCAATTTATAGGAAAGCCTCCCCATAAGCTGACACTTTAGGTGCTTGGGTTTTTCCCACCTTAAGCGTATAGGCTCTCTAATCAGCGTATGAGCCGTCATACGCCAAACACTAGGCGTATGAGCTCCTAAACTAGGCGAATGGGCTTCCATATGCCAACATTTTGGCATATGGACTTCATACGATTACATTCCAAACATATGGGTCATGTTCACAACATTTGTAATTACTAAACTACCCTAGCCTATTCGATCAGCTATAAACAACAAATATTGCACTAACATATAGCTTCGTACCTTTAGTCTATTTTGCATAGCTTTGACCTTGTCAAATCATTTGTTGTGTATAACATTTAGACCTTTAGTATTTTTATTTATTTACCATATGTATACTATGTTTCTACTTCATGAAGAAACGTCTATATTAAATTTCTTCTTTAAGAAGAAATGCTAATTTGACTATACTCCTTGTATGTAAAATTTGATGTTTCTTAGATATAAAGATGCATTTTTTATTATAACCTTTGCACATGTAAAAGCTATGTTTATACTTATATATGATTAAGATCTAGGCTATACCCGCAACTAGGGTCTAAGCCATATAATAAATATAACTTAAACGGAACCCCTACCTTAAACGGGTACTTGAAGAGCACGCCTAAGATTGATTGAGTAACACTTCTACTCGATATCGCGTTTTGGAGCTTAAACCGTCAACACTTTGGGGCTTCGGAACTTTACACGATTCCCGAGGTTATGTATGTGATATTGAGAGGGTTTTTGGGATGCTTGGAGCAGAGCCTGCCTGCCCTCTTTTATAGGAAAAGTTTGGGTTTCATCGTGCATCGCGATGGCTTAGTTATTAAGCCATTGCGTAGCGCGATGACTCAGTAAATTCTGGTGTTACCATGTGGTGACACGTCGCATGTCACATTGTGCTATGTGTTGATACATGTCTCTAGTTACTAATCCTCGTCATCGCGTATTGCGATGACTTAATGAATAAGGGTGTTGCATAGGCAAACACCGCCCATTTATTGGGTTTTATGAGACCTCATCATGTATCATGATGGGATTGTTCATGTCCTGCCACGTAGCGTAATGGGTAGAAAAATCAAATTCTTCTTTTTTAACCCTTTATATTTCACAACTTTACGGAATTGGCCCGAATGCTTTGGGATGTTACAATACCTATGTTGGCCCGTGGTGGAAGAGCATATCTTTCGGTCATTTCTTCTTGGCCCGTCTCTTCTTGTATTGGTTCTTCTTGCACTACTCGTTCTACTTCTATCTCATGATTATCATATATGTTAGTAGTTTGATTTTCATGAGTTCCTTTTCTAATGTTTGAGAGTCACTAACTTAAGATGGCAGGTTAGGAGAATTTTGGCCACGAGCACTAAATTTTGGTCCATCAGATTGTTGTGATGTATGTGACTCATCTAGGTACCATGGTTGACAACTTCTGATGATGAAGCAAATTTTGAAACCCATTCAAGCCAACTAATTGTGTAATATTTGGTATCCCCCTGACCACTGTGTTGGATGGTATAAAAGAATTTGGTTTCAAGGAAGTCACAGTTCATGGTAGTGTACATATGATGGGCTTTTGGATTGTAGCAGCGATACCGTTTTTTATTGACACCATAGGCTACAAATATACACTTCTTAGCACATTGGTGGAGTCAAGTTTGATTGTTTTTTAGTATGTGCATAAAGACGAAGCATCCAATATTAATGGTTGTAATGCAAGGGTGGGTAGTAGGTTGGTAATTTATGAAAGGGATTGAAGTGGGGTTTTTAGGTCAAGGGCTTTTGTTGAGAGCTGATTGATAAGATATCAGGACAAAAATATGTAGGAACTTGAGATTCAATCACTAAGGAATGAGTTATACGAAAAAGAATACGATTTTTTCACTCGGCAGTGCCATTATGTAACAACCCCAAAAATATGGCTAGGTTGGTAATTTATGAAAGGGATTGAAGTGGGGTTTTTAGGTCAAGGGCTTTTGTTGAGAGCTGATTGATAAGATATCAGGACAAAAATATGTAGGAACTTGAGATTCAATCACTAAGGAATGAGTTATACGAAAAAGAATACGATTTTTTCACTCGGCCGTGCCATTATGTAACAACCCCAAAAATATGGCTAGAATCATTTTTAGAATACTAATCGTTAGGCGCCAAGTGTGATGTTGGTTGAACAGTCAAAGCGAACTATACATTAATGGGCTTGGCCCGAACCATTGAGATGATAACTAATGGGCTCGACCTAGTGATTATGTAAACCTCGATACAGATACACATAGTCCAATAACTATACCTAAAGTTTTAACAATGGCTCGACCCAAAACTAATCAAACGAAACCAAGGCTCGTTTAACCCAAAAATTATACGAACCATTCAATAGTTATCGAGTTTTATCGGGTATCCAAAACATATTTTCCAAACATAAAACATTTTGATATATAGCTGTCTGGTCACCAAACGAAACGAAACGAGAACCGATAAACAAGAATTGTAGCATGTATTATATTTACCTACAATATATAAACCTTATGATTTTATATTAAAATTGGTTCATATCTAAATTATATGAAATAATTACTAAAGTTTATAAAATAACAAATTAATAAATAATGCATGAGATATTACTGGATCTTCAAAATAACAAAATTAAATGCATGCCCACCCAATTGAAACCGTAGCTCCTTTCTTGCCCAATTGACGTTGATGTCAGTCTGACACCAATCCATCTCCTTTTCGAATCAAACTTCATGCAAAAATTGTTTCTCTGCTTCAAGATATCTTCCCATCATCTCTTAATATTTTCATTCTTAACAAATATCATTCAAACTCTCTGCTCTCTCTTTGGGAGAACCGAACCAGCCATCAAGAACAAGAAACTAGCAGTCGTATCTTAGTCTCTTCCTGTTTATTCTTGCGGATTTTGTTCAAGAACTAGGTATTTTGTTATTATACTATCCAACCACCATTCTGTTCCATTACAAACCTTCAAATTAATTCCAATATTGTTATATTCCATCCCTAATCTCTCCTTCTCTGTGCTCTCAAATTTATCGCCCAAGAAGCCCAAACCCATGGAACATGTTCGCTTGTTCGAGGTAACCACCAGTGCTTGTTTATCATTCTTTCTGTTTAATTCTAAGTGTTTTAAAAACCCATGTGTTGTTCTGAAATTGATCAGCCCTCTACATGAAATATCATTTTCATGTACAGTACAATAACTCGTTCTGAAATGTAACGCCCGTTAATTTCAGATAAGTGATTTAAAGCATGTAAAGTATATACATCTCTCGGGAATTATCCGACTTTCCTCGGAGGATTTCTCGTCATCCCGGTACGTTAAATTCATTAAACCTTTCTTTCAAGTTGCTATATCCTTCAAATTGGAGGGGCTAGAGTGTAACATTTTATATTCTAACATAAAAACTAAAACCCTAGCCCTCCTCTTGGCCGATCGGACCATTGCAGCTGCCATAGGGCTCCCATTTTCGTTTTTGGAAGCCAATACCAAGTGCCAAACTTCAATTCAAGGTTAGGTCTATGTTTCCCCATGTCTTTTACACCTTAATTGATCATATTAACGCGCTTATTGGTCGTTAAGATTGAGTTTTGATGATAACAGTTTGCTGAAAGATTCGTATACGTTTATTGTAGGGTCTGTAACGCGATGATAATCCATTGTTTTTGATCGATTCTTGATTCCACGATGTTCTACTTCGAGTCTAGTTTCCAGAAAGGTATAATAAGTAATTTTTGGACGAGTTTTGATTGGTTTTTATGAATTTATAAAATCGAGTGTCAAAGCTGATACGGGATGACGGATTCTGGTCTGTCTACCCGACGTCATAACCTTTTTTCGACAGGTCCAAATTGGTTGGTTCCACTTTTGGAAGTTAGTATCTTGAGTTAGGAACCAAACCCAATTGGAATTGTTTAATTTGGTTTGGTAATGAATTTTATAAAAATAAAACCATTTTGTTGCGCACTAAAATAGTTGCACGTACCTTGCTGTGTTGGAAGAATTTTTATAATTTTTGTGTCCAATAGAAAAATATAATAAAAATATTTTTATAAACCTAAGACATTTATTAAAGTCTGGTAAATATTTAATAATTTATTTCAAAGGTTATCCTATGTAATTAAATGCATCTTCGCATGCTAAAATCTACACGTTTTACTCGTTATTGATCGATAAGTTCGTTTTAGGCTTAACCGGTGGATGTTCAATTGTGTTCTTGTCGGGGCTGTTTGAAGTGAGTTTGTGCACCACAATCTTCCTAGCTATGTCCCGTATATCATACTCAAAGATCATGTTCTTAGGTGTTCGTTAAGTTGATCAACTAGTTGTAGTTTGATTGTTATGTTCGGTTGTCTAGAATTGTTGAGTTTAATGCGTTAATCGGTTGGATGACCAACCGAATCAGTTTGCATGGCCCTAGGGGAGTCCAAAGGCTGTGGGAAAATTATTTTTTTGATGCTCGGGGCTGTTGTGGTTAGTGCTTCGTCAATCGAGTCGGCGGTGCGCGAAATTTCGTTTAAATGTTAAAGTAAGTGTTGTACAACCCTATCAACTCGGGTGACATAATTATGATGAATGAAAAGAGTTAAGACGGAATTTGGTCCATTCGAGGCTGTTTCAGTTAACAAATGGTTTTAAGAATTATTTCACGCGCATTCGACCCGATTTGACTATCTTTGGGCCTTAGGCCAAGTATTGGGCCTTGGGCCAAGTTGTTGGGCCTTGGGCCAGGTATTGGGCCTTGGGCCAAGTTGTTGGGCCTTGGGCCACAGTGTTGGGCTTGTACGGCCCATTAGGCTAGAGTGTTCATACAGTCTAGTTTAGTAACGCGTTATGTATAATTTACAGGCCCTTACTTGTGATTTTGCCCTTAGGAACTTCCTAGCTCGTTTCAAGTATTCGATCGATCTCAGGCGAGTTCATGATGCCCCTTTTTACTCTTTTAAGTTTTGGGCTAGCATGCACACCTAAGTGTTTTTCTTACTTGATGAAATGTTTTGAATGGTTTTACATAGGCTTGCTTGTATTGGTAGGCCTTGGAATGTTATAGAATGTGTATGTATATATATATATTTATATATATTTAGAATTGCCAATATTTGGCGAATGTTGTAGTCGTTTCGACTACTGAATGTTGCGTATGCCTACTTTGTGTTTGCATGCGCTGAATGTTACGTTTTTGGGTTGTACGTTTTCTCAGCCCTGAATGTTATTTATTGAATGTTATATACATATATATATATATATATATATATATATATATATATATTGGTATATATAGGAATGCACGTATAGAGATGCTTATACGTAAGAATGACTATTTATCGAATGTGGTGACCTAACCGATGTATTTCCAGTTACCGTTTTAAAACCGTTGGAATGATTATTTAAGAATTTTGTTACTTATTTAAAACTTGAACTCACTCAACTTAAGCTGACTTTGTGTGCATGTTAGTGTAAGTTTCAGGATTTGGAAGAGGATGCCTTATCGCTTGGACGTGCACGGAGCTACTTGGATGGTGAAGGTCATACTGGAATGAAGAATTACTTACAAACATTTTATTTCAAAAGACTTTTAAAAGTTATAATAAATTTTGATTTTGGGAACTTATTCAACTATTTACGTTTTCCGCCAAATTATACTCTGTAATGCTATTTTAATGCAAAGAATTGTTTTTAAGTTTATTTAATTTATCAAGTGTTTTGTATGATTACCAACTGTGGGGTTTCCCGGGGTTCGGGGCCTTACACGAAAGCCTAACTCGTTACCAACTACAAACTAATTTTTACAATTATAAAAACCAAGCGAGAAACTTAATTTTTAAAACCGAACAATGGGATATAAAGATGAACCATTTTAACCTTGTAAGCTTACATAAATATAGAATCTGGCCCGTTTATAAAACCTAAACCCGCATAACTAGTGATAACATAACCAGCCCTGAACCACCATAACCACTATTTTCACATACAAAACTGATAAAGACCTTGAAGTCAACTTTTTTTTATCATTATATAAAGGAACAACATAATTACATGATCATGAAAATCTAAAACCTATACAATGTGCAACCCCAAAACTGTGGCCAATTTAGGATCATTTGGTAACTCACATACTTGTAAACTAGCTTGAAAACCAACCCGATATGTGACTATATTAACTTCTGGGCAGTTAACATGATTTCCAGAAGTTAAACATATTTATTTAAGTCCCTAAACCTGGAAAAGACCAGCCCCAACTTGAGAAATCACACTAAACTCAGTGAGCGAATGGATATACTAACATAAGGATATAGTCTCTGATATCGTTGATTGATTATTGATTATAATTAGGTGCTAAACCATATGTGTGTGTCTGTTTTTTGGAGTAAATTGGACAGAGTAACATGGCATTCAATACTAACTTGGCAATTCGTTAACTTAGAATAATTTACATCTTATATTTATAGGGGAAGGACCATTCATTGGCATTCTCCAGCGAATGGCTTCTCATACGCCTATCCATACGCCTACATTATAGGCTTATGATCTAACCAAAACTAGACGAAAGGACCATACGCCTACACTCCAAGCGTATGGCCTAACCAAACTACATATGCTTACAAACTAATCGCATGGAACCAAAACAAAGTCCATTCGCCTATAAACTAGGCGAACGGTCTCGGGAAAATTACTATAACACCTCTAACACCTCTATAACCTATTACAAGACCAATTAATGATTAGAAAAAACAAGACGACACAAATATGCATTAACAAACTCCACCTCGTCTTAAGATTTGTCTTTGTCTTTTACTTCTACTTGGTCTCCCATGTTCCACCAACCTGTATGTCAAAAGCAAAACAAACTCTGATAACTCGTTGAAACTCCAACGCCAACTATTATATCTACTATGTGACCACCTAATCTTATTATCGTATAGAACATGGATATCCTCCTTTGACAAGTTAATCACCCACATATGATCAAGCCCACAAATAAGTTTGACTTTTATACCCGATGCCAAAACAATAACTGATTCACTAGTCTTCTCATCTTAGTACCACCTATTAAAGTCCTTATAAAATCTTGAGGCATTAGTTTCAAAGGAAATTTCATCAACACTCAATGTGTTTGACTTTCAAAAAGACTTTCAAAAATCCAGCGCGTGGGTCAGTTTCTTTCAAATGAGAATGTCTAGTAGGAACCTGCAGTTGGAAGAATTTAAACCGTGTTAAAACCTCATAAACCAATGGTTATGAAACCACCTTGCCAACTCAGCATTTTTCCGATTTATGAAAGTTCGTAATGCCAGAATTCTCACATCCCATATTGGCATCTTCAAAATATCAGTAAATCTCTTAAATACCATTCTCCCACTTCATATTCAAATGCTAAGCTCATTTTCATACGTCCAGGACACCATATCACCTTTCACAGTTTTCACATTCAGATACTTTGATTTCTGTTTGTCTGATATCTCGGCCTTGGCTTACACATAATATTGTTCTTGAGATTTTCTTGTTGCTTCAACCCATTTGTTAAACTTCTTCAAGTCATAGTTAAACAAATCATCAAAGGTGAAACACTTGGCTCGTTAGAAGGTGGTACACAATCTTTCTCAGATTTTTGTTTCTCAATTTTCTCTCCAGCTTCTCTAATCATCTCATCACTAAAGAATGGTATTCCTTCATTGCTGTTATTTTTAGTGTACATTTCAGGATAGTCTTCTGCAGTCACATCTTCAATGTCAACCTTATCATAATAATTGTTATCATAAGGCATCTTCTGAAAAACACCTTCATCAAAACAATCCTCCACTTCCACATTTTCTTCCGTCACCATCTTCTCAATCTCTTTTACATTCATGTCAAATAAAATAGCAATATGTTCTTTTGATAAATAGTGGCTAAAAAATTCCCCTTCCTCAATCTCATCAGCATTCACTTGACTCTTAATCACCACAGCTTCATCAACAAACATAACAGTCTTGACTCTTAAAATATCTATCGGGAATGCTTCAATAGAACTTTTATAAACAACCACCTCTTTTCTCATCGAATCCCCCTGAGAAAAAGAAGGACCAGTATTGGAAGAAAATGATTGCTTATCAAAACGTCCTTGCTCAGGATTATCATCATCACTGCCTTTATTCTTCAATTTCCTTAACACATCATCTTTGCATTGTAATTGAAGAATTAGGTCCCCTTGACTCTTAATAGTCTCCCCTTGAGAAGCAACAAGTTTCTTTAGTTCCTTGTTCTCAGTATATAAAAACTTCATGCCCTACTTCGTTTTTAATTGATCTTTCTACATTTCATTAGATTGTTGACGATCGACATTCATCTGTGTGGCTTGAAACGAACTAAATTCAATAAACATAGCATTTGTTGTTGCACAAGCATGGCAGTGAACATTGCAGGAACAAGTTAAAATGATCCTTGAGGTCTTGAAAAATTTAACACGTTAGAAGGATAAATAGTCATAGTCACAGCAGGACTTGACCCAACAGCACCAACAGTCACTATAGTATCCTAAGAGGATCAATAGAAGCAGTAGTAACCAATATGAGTACAGGAGTGACTTTCTCAACAGTAGTAACACAGTTGTTAACTTTTGCTTTTTCTTTGCTGGCTTAGGAACACTTTAAGGAACATTTGGTAAAGAAGGATCTGAGTTCTCTGAAATAACAATCCATTTCCTTCGCTTCTTAGATCCAGCTTTAGCCGGTTTCTCAACCATGACCGCTTTCCTTTATCTTTCCTACTGGCACTTTCCCTAGTAGAACCACCATCAGCACCTCCATCGTCGTCATCATCATTGTCGTCGTCGTCGTTGTCGTCATCGACGGGGTCGTCGTCGTCATCATCATCGTCATCATTATCGTCGTTATCATCATCGTCATCGTCATCGTCATCGTCATCATCATCATCATCATTACCATCACCACCATCATCTTCATCAGAAGTAGAATCATCGTTGCGACAATAATCATCCGGAAGTGCTATATAATTTGGATTACTCAATTGACCAATCAATATCTTAAACTTTGGCATCTTGTTCTCATGCTACCCATGGTGAATCAACATTCTTTTCATGGTGTCTATTGACATTGCATGCATCATGATCACATCATTCAATGCAGTAGGATCTTTAGGCAAGTTAGGTAGCAAACAATTGACTATGATATGCAAGAATCTCGGGTACATAATAAACTTGCCTTTCTTGCTGGTGCAGTTCTCCATCATATGAAAGAATATCATCTTCGAAAGGTTGAAAGGCTTGTTAAGAATAAGAGCCACCATTACTGATTGTTACATATCTGGACATTTATCAAACCCAGTTCTTCTTCCTCCATGACAATGGATGAGAACATGCATCAATTACTTGCATTGGTCACTCAGAAAAGCTTTGTTATACTGAGACTTATTCAAATTTCCCTTCTACTTGATTCTTTTGAACATACCCTTGATCAAATCCCCATCAAAGCAACACACGTCATCATCAGAATTGTGAAAGACAAAGCATTCTCTGATTGCTACAGAGTAATATCAATCTCTTGCTTTTTGAATGGTTGCCTTGATACTCCGTGTTGCTTCATCATATCTAGCTTTATCCCAAATGGACGAATAATGTTGTAGAAAGCTGGCAAAGTGGTGGAAACAGAACGATATATTCATGAACGCCTCAGAAATGAAATAATTCCATCAAACTTAGCATGATCTGAATAATCGTTGCCCAAGAACGCAACAATATTGTGATTAAGATTTTATGCAAGTTGTAGCTTGTATATCAGCTGGTATTTGTTGTTCTTGTACAATCTATGCCTCGTGAACAACTTTTTGATCTTCTTAAACATCAGGTATAACGTTTTCAGCATGTTCAGCCATTGTTGCATGAAGGAAACAACTAACAATTGATAATAATCACAAAATTACCAGAATACCCTCATTCGTTTATCAATTAAGACAAGCGAAATGATCAATCGCTTAAATGAAAACCTATGATTGTATACACTTCACTTAAGCAACGACTGGAAATTCATTCGCTTAAGATCATCAGCGTATGGTCCATACGCTTACATATGGTCAAACAGAGTTAGAACCCCTAAATCGAGTCCATTTGTCTGAGTCAAATGATCACCAACTGAATGGAGAATCATTCGCTTCCATCTGTTAATCATTATTCAACCCATACACTTAACAAAGAAGTGTGTGGTTCCAACGAATGGTCTAGGAGCATGACAGGCGAATGGTTAGCGAATGAACGCAT
The DNA here is from genome assembly GCF_021521415.1 of Bidens hawaiensis. Classification (NCBI taxonomy): domain Eukaryota; kingdom Viridiplantae; phylum Streptophyta; class Magnoliopsida; order Asterales; family Asteraceae; genus Bidens; species Bidens hawaiensis. The sequence continues at coordinate 15,890 of NW_027505439.1, read as the reverse complement.
AAACCCATAACTCAGGTTATAAATCAATTAACCAAAAGCAAGCGTATTAACATCAAATTTATGGTCATTTATCATCAATAAAATATCGATAACATAAATATCATATTTAATTTTGATTTTAAACAATGTTAATAGGTTAAATTTAATCATTAAGGTCCGGTTAGGGTTTAACATGACAATTCGGATTTAAACATGTCATTTATGAAGTTTATTAATAATGATGATTCTATCTATGTTAACGATGATAATTGATGATGAAAATGGGTTAAAATGAACACATTTTCGCAAAAGTTTGGCAACGTGTTGGTATAAAGAGAGGTTTTGAATGGTGTGTGAACTGTACGAATGAATACTCATTCGTTGAGTTGTCCCTTTTATAGCCAGTTACCCATTCGCTTAATAAAGCCAACTGATGGACTCCATACGCTGACATTGGTCAGCAAACAAACCACCATTCATTTGACTCAAACAAATTCTCAACTAGTAAACAAACAAATAAGAAACCAAAAAATATACCTATTTGCTTACCATAATGAAACGGATGAATGCTATTTCACTAAAGAAACAAGCTAATGTACACTCATACGCTCAAACTAAGCATATGAACCTTAAAATCATGCAAATGGTTTATATCAAATGGAATGGACTAACACATAATGAAAGTACCTCTCTATCCACATCTTTTGTAAAAACACAAAATTTTTCAAAAGATCGGGTGAAAATTTTAATAAGGACCAGCAAATCAATGATTTAATCAACTTATTTGCACAACTAGGTGATAAAAAATAAAGCAGAAATAAAATATTTTTGGATTTCACAAAATTTTATGCTAAAGCACATCAAAAATCTGCCTGGCTTTTACAAACTTTATATCAAACCACACCTAAAACGTTTTTGTATTCTTCAAATATTAATCAAAATTAAATGAAAAATACCAAGGTGCACATATTTTTGTACTTTCGGTAAGAAAGATCTCGACATGGATTCATATTGACTAGTAACGCCCTTAGCTACACTTTCATTTCAACGTTATTATATTGATAGATGTTTGGTTGTCTCGGCCTTTGTTTAATGCATCTTTGTATTCTTTGGATAGTCTAAGAATTAATATTGTAATTATAGATAGCCCATTCGCTAAGGTTGTTTAGCGAATGGGGTTTTGGGTTTTGTTAGCCGTTCGCTGGAAATATCAGCGTATGGGTTATGTTTTGTAGGGGTCATTCGCTAGTGATGTTAGCGTATGGAATAGCGTAAAGAGGCCCATTCACTAAGGATGTTAGTGAATGGAAGAAGAACTATATTTTGTAAGTTATTAATTAATTAACGAATTCAGTCATTTATCAAGATCTTTGTGTCCAAACCCTGTCCAAATTCTCTTAGAAAACACACACTAACCCTAATTGATGCAAATTGACTATAATCATAGACTAGATCCTAAATATATGAATGAACGATGATGGTTTTTGGCTCTTCAAGTGGTATCAAAGCAAAAGAGGTTCTGATTAGTTGATTCAGTTAGGTATAATCAGTGTTTTAGAATGTGAATTGGTTATCAGACTTATATGGATTGTTAAAACATTTAATTCATTCAAATTGTCTGGTTAATTGATTATGAAATAGATTAAGGATTTTTCGTATGGATGTTAATTGATTGATTTGTGAATCAATTGCCTCTAATTGAGTTGTTTTGATTGATATTGATTTGAATTAGTTTTGGCGGGTTGCTACCGTGATATTGGTTAAGAAGTTTGACTTTGTGAAGTTAAAATCAATAGATGTTTGACTGAGAATTGGTATGTGTTGGTACGTGTTGGTTTATGTTGTGTACGGATTGTGATTTGGTAAGGATTGGATTGTGGAATTTGTTATAGTTATGGCTTGGTAGAAATGTGGGTTTTGTGGTTGAAGGTTTGAAGACATTCGCTGAATTCATAAAGCCATTGGCTAAGTTCATAAGCCATTCGCTAAGTTTGTTGTAACCGTTTTAACCACTCATTCGTCAACTCTTCCATCAATTCACTGCGACAGTGTCATTCACCTAAAACTCCATCCATACTCATTCGCTAGAATAACAATCCCATTCGCTATAAAACTCATACGCGTGTTATATCCATTCGCCAAAATATCCATTCGTGTCCATTGGCTAAAACATTCATTCGCTTGAATACCCATCCTTTCGATGTACTCATTTTCAATCTCATTCGCTTAACTCAAGTTTCATAGATTGTCAAATCCTACCCTTATATTTTAATCTTGACAGTTTTTACTCATAATTCTCAAAAAAATGACAAGTTATTATGCTATTGCTTCGCAAAATGCGATAAGGTAAACCATGTTGAACTACGACAATGAAATTGGTTCACATGCAAAAACTCCGAAGCTAACAAATATCAATGATTTTCAAAGATGGAGCTAGATATTTGAGTCTCATCTAGGGGTTATTTAACCTGATTGTCTTCCAATGTTGGAAACTCCTTATGAGTATCCTATGATCGGTGTTTCTGATATTGGTTCTAGAAAGAAAGCCATTGAATAGTTGATTCCTAAAGAGAAGAGAAAATGGGATTTATAAGTCAAAGCTTATTCTACTTTGACTATGGCATTGCCTGAAAACATTTTTCATCAGTTTTGTGATATCAAGATTTTAGCTATCTTGTATAATGCTAAGCGCAAGAAGCTTAGGTACTACAGAAGAAAGCAAGAATACATTGTTAAAGTATCAATACAAGAACTTTAACATTTTAGCCAATGAGACTTTAAATGAGTTGTTGACTAGATATTGTCATCGTCTTACTGAGCTGAACAGGTGTGAGCTGCACGTGGATGAAACTGATAAGATTGAAACTTTAAAGGAAGCTTTACCTAAGTCTTATTCCACTTTTGTGATGATCTTGACTGAAATGGATTTTTCATGAAGTTTGTTGAAAGACTTGAAAAGAGAGAGAATGAAATCAAGTTTCAAGGCATGTTAAAGGTTAATCAAGATCTATCTTTGTATGGTGGGGCTAATCCTGTTGGCAAGACTACGTCTACACCAATCATAGTTTTCTACACTCAAACTGGTCATGTGATTCCTCCACCCGAAGCATTTCATGAGCCTCAATACTTTCCAAGTCCAAGTTCCTCAAGTTCAAACACAATGCTTCATCCACCTCCACCAAATGTTAACATGAAAGAAGTTGACAACATTTTGCTTTCATGGGAGTTTTCATGACGTCATATGAACAGTTGGTAAGTAGCAAAGTTTCCACTTGTGATTTAAATGATGAAGACTAAGATCAAATCAACCCTAATAATCTAGAGTTGATGGATCTCAGGTGGAACATGGCAATGATTGTGAGAAAATCAAGAAATATATGGAGAGGATTGGTAATGATCTTCCTAATATGAGTAAAAGTATTGGCTATGACAAACTCAAAGTCAAATGCTACAATTGCGAGGAGTTTGGTCACTTTGCCAAAGAATGTGACAGACAAGGTGAGAGTATCCTCAAAATAAGACTCAAGATAGAAACTCTAACTCTCAAAAGAAGTATAACAACAAAGCGTCAAAGTAGGTACCTCTAAAGACATTGGAACAACCAAAGAAGAGTGATACTAAGGCAATGGTGATTCAAGAAGGTGCTGATTGGTTAAGGAAGTTGTTGGGAGAGTCATCATCTAGTGAGCAACAACAAGCAAACATGGTTACGATCACAAAAATTGATCAAGGTTTGACTGATGAGAAGAATAAGAGTGTGGTGATTGAGGATTCAGATTCAGAATCAGGATATTCAATTGATTATCAGAAAAGTCTTTTTGCTTGCATAGCCAAAATTGAAGAGGAAAGTTCCAACTCTTCTAGCTCATCTGGATCTTTACGCTCACTTTCATCCGATTCTGAGGATTCTGGTGATTCCCGAGTAACTATGTGTGTTACTTGTGCTGAAAATTTGTAAAAGCTTGAGAAGATTCGTAACCATAATGAAACTGTGGTTATTGATCCTGCAGCTTTGCTGAACATTATAGAACCTTGCTTAATAATGAGAAACAATTTAAAATGAAAATTGACACATTAACTGCTTGTAATCTTGAGTTAAAAATCAAAGTCTCTATTAAGCAAGAGTCTTTTAATGCCCAATTTGATGAGATTATCAAAGGAAGAAACAAGATTATTGAGCTTAAAAATGAAGTATTGGAGTTAAAAAGAAAACTTGCTAACTTCAGAAACTCATCATTTTTGTTAAACCGAATTAATGAAGTGTAACGCCCGTAAATTTCGTTAACCGGCTCGATCGTTTAAAAATGTTGGTCAAAAAGCCGGGGTTTCATCTTTCTAATTTAGAGCCTTGTAATACGTTTTAAAAGTCCGTTTGTCCATCCTTTTTTCCCAAAAAATCCCCTCTTACGACTTAAAGTATTATACTAGTATGTAGCACCCGACATTTTCGTTTATCGGCATGCATGTGGTAGAGTTTGTATATTTATCGGGTTTGAACCGGCTTACTTCGGGGACCTCCTTGTCATACCCACAAGTTGAATTACTTAAGTTTCATTCAAGTGTCACAACTTTCAACTTGGAAGGGCCAGAACGTAACATTTTATATTATAATCAAAAACCAAAACCCTAGCCCTCCTAGATACTGCGATCGGCAGCAGCAACTCACCCAAACCATCCGATTTTTCTCTTTGCAGCTGTGATTAGGCCGTAAAAATCCAATTCAAGGTTAGTCCCATGTTCTCTCTAGCCTTTTACACATTAAACCATCCTTATGCATCGCGTAGTGGTCGTTAAGATTGAGTTTTGATGATAACAGTTTGCTGACAGATTCGTATACGTTTATTGTAGGGTCTGTAACTCGATGATATATACTGTTTTTGATCGATTCTTGATTCCATGATGTTCTACTTTGAGTCTAGTTTCCAGAAAGGTATAAAACGTACTTTTGGACGAGATTTGAATACTTTTTATGATTTTATAAAATCGAGTGTCAAACCTGATGCAGGACGACCGATTCTGGTCCGTCTTCCCGACATCATAACCTTTTTTCGACCAGTCTAAATTGGTTGGTTCCACTTCTAGAAGTTAATATTTTGAGTTAGGAACCAAACCCAATTGAAATCGTTTAATTTGGCTGGGTAATGAATTTTATAAAAATAAAACCATTTTGTTGCGCAGCTGAAATACCTGCACATACCTTTCTGTGTTGGAAGAATTTTTATATAATAAAAATATTTTTATAAACTTAAGATATTTATGCAACACTAGTAAAAATTTAATAATTTAATTCCATGGTTTTCCTATGTAATAAAATACATCTTTGCATGCTAAAATCTGCATGTTATATTCGTATTGATCGATAAGTTTGTTTTAGGCTTAACCGGTGGCTGCCCTTTCTCGCATCTTTCGGGGCTGTTATAATTGAAGTTCGTGCTCCGAAAGTTGAACTTCCTAGGTATGTCACTTACAACATACTAAAATTTCTTGGCCAAAGGAGGTGTTTAGGTCGGTCAATCGATTTTAGTTCGAAAACTAGGGTTTATCGGGTGTAGAATTGTGAATTGTTGAGTTTGATGCGTTAATCGGTTGGATGACCAACCGAATCGGTTTGCATGGCCCTAGGGGAGTCTAAGGGCTGTGGGAAAAATATATTTTTGATACTCGGGGCTATTTTGGTCGGTGATTGGTCAATCGAGTCGGTGGTGCGCGAATTTTCGTTTGAATGTTAAATTGAAAGTTGTAAAAAGGAACCGTCAACCCTATCAACTCGGGTGACATAATTAAGATGTAAGAAAAGGTTAATATGGTAATTTAGTCTATTTGGGGCTGATTCGTTTGACAATTGGTTTTAAGATTTATTACGCGCGTATGATTTGATTACCGGCGGGTAAGTTGTGCATCATGGTTAGCCCCGGCCATAATCGTAGGATGGATTTGGTTAGTTGAAGGGCTTTAGGGCTGAGGTAAAGTAATTGGGTTTGGGTTGGGCCTCGGCCCAAGTTGTTGGGCCTGGGGCCAAGTGTTGGGCCTTGGGCCAAGTTGTTGGGCCTTGGGCAAAGTGGTTGGGCTTTGGGCCAAGTTGTTGGGGCTTGGGCCAAAGTGTTGGGCTTGGGCGGCCCATTAGGCAAGTGTGTCCTTGCGGTTTAGTTTAGTAACGCGTTGTTGATAATTTACAGGCCCTTGCTTATGATTGTGCACTTAGGGATTTCCTAGCTCGTTGCAGGTGTTCGATTGATTCAGGTGAGTTCATGATGCCCTTTTTACTCTTTTACGTTTTGGGCTAGCATACACACCGAAATACAATTTTAAACGATTATACTCGTTACAAGGATTTGAATAGTTTTACATGGTCTCACTCGTGATGGTGCATTTTCAAAGCTATATTTGAATTATTTTATATGCCTTAGGATATTTTAGACTCGTTCATGGTCTTGTGTCCTTAAGGTTACATACACTATTGATGGTCTAGACTCGAGGACGTTAACAGACTTGGTAGTAATTGAATATGAGTAGACCTATCTACTTAGTTCCCGTATGGGAAGATATATATATATATATATATATATATATATATATGTATGTAGGAATATATATGTATTTATATATGGAGGTATGTATGTACGTATGAGGATGTGTACCTTATAGCCTACAATTGTGTAATGATATTTAGTTCCTCGTGACTAAGAATGATGTATGTAGGCTTTTGATGTGTGTGTGCATGGTGATTCACGGCCGGGTCAAATATATTACTCGGGTTGTACCCGTGGTGGAGAGGCCCGTGTGACGTGATCATCATTTTGGCGGGTCAAATATATTACATGGGTTTTAAAATCCCATGGTGAAGAGGCCCGTTAATGTTGAGCCGTGATCGGGTCAAATATATTACTTGGGGAAGACCCGGGGTGAGGAGGCCCGTATCACGTGCTTGGATGTATGAGCCGGGATAGGGTCAAATATATTACTCGGGTTGTACCCGTGGTGAAGAGGCCCGTACCCCGTGCTTGGATGTATGAGCCGAGATCGGGTCAAATATATTACTCGGGTTGTACCCGTGGTGGAGAGGCCTGTATCTCGTGCTCGGATGTATAAGCTGTGACCAAGTCAAATATATTACTCGGGTTTGACTCGTGGTGGAGAGGCTCGTGTCACATGCTTAGGTCTTACCACGTCCGGGTCAAATATATTACTCGAGTCTTAACTCGTGTTGGAGAGGCCCGTGTACGTGTGTTCGACGATGATTGTATTACTTGGTGAATTATATATAATTTATTTTATTTATACCTTCTCTATTGTTTATAACTATAGCTTTGAAATAAAGTATGAATTATTGTTTATGAAAACTTGAACTCACTCAGCTCAAGCTGACTTTGTTTGTATGTTAGATTGACTTTCAGGTTGAGGATTAGAGATTTCCGCTTGGACGTGCTAGAGACTACTCGGACGGTTGAAGGCACATCTAGTCGAAGAATTAATAACGCAAACTGTTTCTTTTAAATTATTACCGTAAGTATTTAAATTTTGATTTTGGTCACTTTCCCTGGTTTTGGGAATTTTGATGTTATCTATTCCGCTGTTTACTACTCTGAAACGATTTTAATGAGATGAAGATTTCAAATAAAACGAATATTTTATTTACAATTGATTTTGGACACCTATACCTGTGTTTTGGGATTTTTAATACTTAAACTTTTCCGCTGTTATTTACTCTGAACTTGTTTTAAATACAAAAAATCGTTTGGTTTTAAATTTTTGTGAATTTGTGGATGTGATTACCAACTGTAGGATTCCCGGGATTTGGGGTCTTACATGAAGTGAGTAGTAGTTATCCATAAGGAACCAAAACTGGTCTTGGCTATGTTGAGGTTCCTCCATGTAACATTCGTTACTTTTCAAACCCGAAAACCTGACCCATTTTAAAATTTTCGGTTTTGTTATAAATATATATATGTATTCCTTAAGTTCATTTCGGGTATTTATATGACTTTCTTTAAATGATATTCGAATTCATATTTGTCCAACCCGACCCGTTGGGTCATTTCGATGTATTTATATTATTTTTCATTAGTAAAGTATTTCCAACGATTGAAGTGCATCGTTCGTTCGCTATATATTACTTTAGTTCAATTATTAAAACTCCGGAAAATTTAAGTTTACGCAATTCGTTAAATATTCGGGTGTAATACGAAAGATATCAAAGTTATAAGTTAATATTACATTTGCATTCCAAAATCCAGGGTTAATGTGTAAATATACTTTAATTCAGTTTTAAAAGAAAACTAAACCTGATGGACTACTTTTGAAAATATCGTTTAAAATATATAATAAAATAATAACCCAGCCCTTCCCCCTCCCCTACCCCGATTATCCGGCAACCCCCAGCCGACGACGCAACCCATTTTCCGGCCACCTTAAATCACCCATTAAACGCGTTTTAAACCCATTAATTGATAGAAATTCATTTCTCCATTAACATAGAACATTAATCAACATTTTTAACCTTCAATAACAACGTATAACGATCGGAATTAAGGACCCAACGGCTGGATATTTCTTAAAACGCAATTACGAGTATTAAACATCCAACGGTACGATTTTGACTATAAATAGGTCGCAAAGAATCAAATAAACATGCCCACAACTTCAAATCAACTTAATCTACTCTCAAAATCTCAAATTTAATCCGTCATAGCCAGTTCATCTCGTCATTCACCACCATTCCAACACCCTTTAAGGTAATTAAAGCATGCATCATGATAGCTTTTAGATGTTAATCAACACCCCTAAGCTAATTAAACCAAACAAAGAATGGATTACAGGATTTGAAAATTAGGGCTTTAAGAATGATGAACTAGTTTGCTTATTTATATATGTTTGTTTCTGGCTTAAACCAACAGTCAAGCTCAGTCCAATTGGTTACACCATGTGTGTTTGGCCAAAAGGAACCGGGTTCGAACCTGTGTCAGGCCTGTCTATAGGTTTTATTTTGTTAAATCATTTTTCTTTCTTTTTTATATTATATTAACCAAAATAAATTGATATAATTTTTTTAAAATTAAATAAAATCATTTTAAATTAAATAAAATTAATTATAAATTTTATTTTGTCTTTTTCACCTAAAAAACTAAACTTTCATATTCATTAAATCCGGTAATATTATTTTACAACTCCAATCTGATAACTTTATATTTCCTTTCGTTAATATCTATAAAACGCTAACGTTTTGGTTGCGAGATAAAAACTACACCGTTAAAATTCGTATTTCATTAATATCACAATTCTCTTATTAATAATAAAATATTAGTTGAAATAATATTTAAACAATATAAACGTGTATATCATAATCCGTTGTCGTTAAATTATAATTCTTCTTTTGTTAATCTTTTAATATGCTAAATTTATGTTTGGCAACATAAATTTTCCGTTCAAACCGTGCTTCGTATTCCCATATTAATATTAGATTAATAATCAAATAATATTAACTCGTTAAAGTTCTGTTAAAACATAAAATTTTACTAAAATAATCAAATGCCTTAAAATTAGTAAAATTATAATAAAACAATATATATTCCATCAAATTATTCAAATAATTAACTCTTGTTATCCCGTTAGCTAGTCTTTAAATTTTCGTATTTATTTTATTTATAGTTCGAGATGTTCAGTTGCTTCGATTTCGTTATTGTGCTTTCGGTTTATATTTCAAGTTATCTTCGACTTCGAGGTGAGTTTCTCACACTCCCCTTTTTAATGTTTTTACATTTTATGGGTAGCATGTATATCATATTCAAATGCTTATTACTTATTACAAAAACTACAATTTGCATTATGGACTTGTGTGTTTATTTGCTTATGTGCGTTGTGCTATTATCCGAGTACTTTGGTTTTTACCATCAGGAAAGGACCTTGCGTACGTTGTGCTATTATCCGATTACGTTGGTTGCTACCATCTGGAAAGGACCTTTCGTGCGTTGTACGATTACCAGAGGACATTGGTTGTTTCCAATAAGAAAGGACCTCAATTGCGTTGTTACACATGTTCATAGAATTGTATGGTTTTTATGTATTATATCAAACTGTGTGACTCTCACCAACTATTAAGTTAGTTGACTTTTATTTTTATATACATGCTGCAGGTACTATCATTAAAGGCTGAAGTTACGAAGATGCTAGTATTAAGTTATCAACAATAAACAAACCGTTATTATATATTTCTCTCTTTATTTGAATGTGTTTCTTTGAATCAACTTGTGTACTTAAGATTAATAAATTAATGCTAATATTGTCACATAATAGTGTCACATGTGCTTGAACAATCTGTACGTCACATTCGGAGCGTTTCCGCTTTAAGCCGGGTGTTACAGATTGGTATCAGATCCGTGATTATAAGATAGGACATTAGACATAGTGTTCTAGTTAGTTGCAGCTTATTTGTTTATTTGTTTAGGTTGCATGGTTAGAAAGTTATGTGGCCTTTACTTGATTGTTTGAATGCACATACTATTATTGTTGTTATTATTATTGCTAATACTGTTGATTTCAATTACGCCTCATGTACACAAGCACACACACAAGTCCGAGGCTTAGGCCTAAAGCAAAGATTTTCATAAACTTTCAAATCGATTTTTACTTTGGTTTTCCAATATTTCTTCTTCATAAAAATGGTTCTATGTGGCGGGTATGTAGTAAAATGTAAGGGGGACATGCTTGTTTTCCGAACTCTTGACACCAAGGTTATTGAAACCTAAGGATAAGCAATGCGTACAAATCTAATCAGACGCGGACCCAGTTGCTTACCTGGAGAATTCTGAAAGGACATGAAACCTACTAAGCCAAAGAATACAACACCAAACACCATACGAATCACAACTTTATGCTTTCAAACGTGTTCATGTTCTCTTTGTGAAAAGAATATGGTTACGCTCCTAAGGATGTCACACAAGGCATGGGGTTCATGCGACGTGTGACTCTGACCCTCAATGTTTTACAATGTGTTTTAACTAAAAGTCTGACAAGTCGTGGCGATACGCAAATAACCAGCTTTTAGTTCAATTTGATTATGCATTTCTTATTTTTATTGGAACATACAAGATATGATAATTCATACAACGTGTGATTCCGAAGACTCAATTGTTTATATTGCGGTTTCGAAAAGTCATTGGGTTATATGAATAGTTGAGTTTTTGTTCGCTTTTCTATGTTTATATATTCATAGAAATTTCTAAAATTTGTGCTATTACACGAATGGTTAAGTTTCAGTACGTTTTCTTTATTATAAATTCTATTATTATAATTTAAAAATTCGATAGATTATGATGATACATGAATCATCGAGTTTCATTTCGTTTTCTTTATTTATATATTCAATTACTGTTTTGGGTGTTGAATTGAAAATACGAAAAGTCATGGTGATACATGAATAGTCGATTTTCAATTCGTTTTCTTTATATAATTCGTTTATTATCATGGTTTTAATTAAAAATTTGAAAAGTTATAAACAGACGATTTTCAATTCGATTTCACTATTTATATTAAGTTTACATTAAATTCATATTTTATTTTAAAACTTGATATATTTTTCATATGTTTATTCAAAGATTTATTGGATTATTATTGAAATGCGAAAATTCATGAGCATTTCAATTTTGATTTCAAATTTTGCTTCATGAGATTTCATTCCTTATAATTTATAAAGATTGATTCCGATTTAGGAATCTTTTATGTAAAGTTTCTATTGATTGCTAATACGAATTTCATATTCGCATTTCGTGTCACGCGAAGTCTTCACGCTTTGTAGCATGTCTTCTCGATTTCCTCGACGTTGCCCTCGAAACTCAACCTACAAAACGACAACCCAGAGCATCAAGTAATTGACTGTCGCAATCGTGACCATGATAACCCAAAATTCATTACTAGCCACAACAATACATTCAAACCCCAAAGCTATGCCCGAACCAATCCAGACCCAACCCAACTTTCGACACTCAAACCTAACTCAACAAAGATATTTACACTGGAACCCACCCTTTGGGTAACACGTGTAAATCTACTACTCCGCTATCGCAGTGCCGAAATACTCCAAATTGTAATAAAATCGACCATCATCTTTAGCCAAGAACGTATACATACTTAACCCCTATTTATTTCCATGACCTGTTACCCAAACCATTTATCCCCACCATGTGCTTGTGCTTCGAGTCTGCTATCATTATGATGACCCGAGCACACCTGTCATACTCGGAAAGGCCTAACTTGTTTCTTCCATGCCATACTTTACCTCGCATCCATTGCTCACTTAAAAGTTTATTCTTTCAGGCATCAATGCATATCTTTTCAAACTCATCAACCATGCTTAAAATTTTTTAAATAAATAAATTTTTCCATGAAAATCTTCCCACGTTTATTTCTCTTATAAACACCTTTTATGAAATTTTCAAATCTTGATTATTTTAAATAGTCAATTAACAAATATATATACACACACACACACACTAGATGGGTGCCCACAGCGATGCAGCGGGTGTCTGAACGCAAGCCATGTGAATCGCGTAACAATTATAAGTGTTCATGGTTCGGTTTAAACCTTTAAACCTTTTAAACCGGTTATCAATTTGGTTTCACAGTCGTTTTTTTTTTACCTTCACTCGGTTGGTTTGTTTCAAAACTTTCAAACCGTAGCGAATGGTTTGGTTCGCGGCTTATGTAGAAAACTGGCCATATGAAACCAAACCAAACTTTAAATGTTGTATGCATTTTAATCCATTTTATTATTTAGTATTTGATATGATTTGTTGTATATATTAGATATAGTTAAGATATCTGAACAAAGTCTTTTTTAATATAGTGAACTTGACTATTACAACTTTAAATTAACCTAATTCCAGTATGATTTTTTCTAATCTTCGTTCTTATTATAATTTCACATCCTAGGTCTTCCATTAATCTTTACCATTTATGTTGCTAAAATGATTATTTTTCCTATTTTGTTATATATGAGAGACCGTTGGTAACGATTCGGTTTCAATTATCAAGGATTCAATTTTGGTTTTGGACGACGAAAAACCGATACTAATGGTTGGGTTAAGTTTAACTTACAAACCATCAAAAATCGGCATTGAGAACCCCTACGTAACATATTTTTTAAAAATTGAAAAAATATATATATAACAAATATCATACTCAAATTAAAGAGAATACAATGCTCGATTTTATGATGCACTTTTTTTACAAAAATATTATCGTGCGAAAAATTATGATCGTTTAAAAATTGTGGTGGGAAGTTAGTTTAAGATTAAAATTAAAAACATAATACGGTTAAAGATGAGGGGGCAAACTTGTAATTTAGGTGAATTGTGTTTAAAAGATAAGTTTACCCCTTTTTATAATGTATTTATGCATTAGCATTTGTAAAACTCTTAAAATCAAGTGTCTTAATTTACGCTTGTCTCATGTATTATATATAGTATAGATATATTCAAAAATATTTCGTTACATCAAAACATTTTTCTAAAAGAAATTTCATTTTAACCAAAGGGTTATTACCAATATTATTTTATCCGTACTATCATTATTATTACAATTATTATTATTGATATTATTATTTTCATTATTATTATTATTATTATTACTAATAATATTCTTATTAATATTATTATTCCAAAAAAATCTTTATATAAGAATATTCTTAAGTTAAATAAAATTTGTTATAAATTATTCATACTCGTTAAGTTCGTGAGTCCCGTTAATATAATATTATCATTATAACATTTTTATCAAGAAGTTATAAACATTTGACGATCTTCTATAATGCTTTCATAAGACACGACCCGATAGAAAATCTTTTATACTAAAAGGTTTATAAAGTTTCGCAAACTTTAGCACTTACTAAAGATTTTTTTTTTTATTTGCAAATTATTATTTTTTCCATGAGTTATAAAAGCATCACGTTTTTTTTTCTTAAACTTAAACACATCTCAACAATCATTTCTTTTTCCCTTCCTTAATAACGCCAACGAGTTTCGAGTTAATAAGTCATACCACCGGCTCTATAATTATTTTCATACCGCAACCCATATTCGAGAAGACAAGCATTGCAAGCTACCTTTTGTTTTCCTTTCTTTCTTCTTCGTATAGATATATTGTTATATATATTATTCCGTTAGGACATTATCGAATAATTTTTATGTATCTTCTTTCAAAGATTGTTTACGAATTTAATATTGAGTTTGGCTATTCGTTAATTAGCGAACTATTTCATGCATAGTGCATTTGAAACGGTTTACTTTGTTATTCCAATCTCGTGGTCTATAACCGATTTTCCGTAAACGTAATCGTTTAGTGGAAGTTGGGACCATGAACATGCTTCTATACATGTTGAGTTTATTAGTGTTAAACGAATCGTTTTGATTGTGTGATTAGTTCTATTTCCACTCAATGTTTTATTCGAATTATTTTGTTATTCCTGATTTCCATGTTTCATAAATTGGACCATTGTTTTGTTTTGATCTGGAAATTTCAATTATTTATTCTCGATTTCAATATTTTATCAATTTGAGACGAAAGTTTCCCCTTGATCAAGAAGTTTCAATTATTTATTATATGATTATCAATCTCAATGTGGCCTTTATTCATATTGATATTTTATTGGAATTTAGATTTGTTTAACGAGTCATTATTGACTCCAAAACTTACATTATTCTGATATTTTCGTTTATCTATCTTATTCTTGAACCCAATGCTTTACCAACTCACACGTTCATATTTTGTCGGCTCAATGCCACATTTATTTATTTGTTATTCTTGACTCCAATGTTCATGACTTTAACGTTTTCATTATTATTCTAGGTTACTCTAGAATCTCGCTTATTTCATTAAAACTTCAATAAGGTCGTTTAATTTGTTTAAACTTCAACGATTTCATTTATTTAGACCTCATGTTTTTGCTTATCTTTATCATCAATGACTTGTTTATAACTTCTGTTAAAAATTTTGATTTCTATAGTTCATTGTTCTTGATTTCCAAGTTTTCACATAAAAATTTATTGTATATGTTTTACAACCCACACAATGGGATAGATTATGGGGACCATCCGATGATAAGGTAATTATCGGTCGATACGTAGTTATCCAAGTCCTCGCATGAAAGACATAATAGGTATGTTGTGTACAATAACTCAAAACCTGGAATGATTTTGAATTACAGGACAAATGCAGTACGATAAGGACATGGTGGATACGTCGCTGGTACATCCTATAAATAAGTGTCCTTGCCATATTCCCAACTGTGGCGTCTTCCTGGTCATCAAAGAGTGATGTTATTGTTTTTACTTAATTATGTATATTTAAAAATTGTTAAAACCTTTAACAACTCCTGGTATTAGTTGTTTTCTTTTAAAATTTTATTTTATTATAATTTCATGACGAAATTTCCAAAAGTTGTGAATCCTGTAACATTCGTTACTTTTCAAACCCGAAAACCCGACCCATTTAAAATTTTCGGTTTCGTTATAAATATATATATGTATTCCTTAAGTTCGTTTCAGGTATTTATATGACTTCGTTAAATGATATTCGAATTCGTATTTGTATTCGTTAACCCGACCCGTTGGGTCGTTTCGATGTATTTATATTATTTTTCATTAATAAATTATTTCCAACGATTGAAGTACATCGTTCGTTCTCTATATATTACTTTAGTTCAATATTAAAACTCTAGAAAATGTAAGTTTACGCAATTCATTAAATATTCGGGTGTAATACAAAAGATATCAAAGTTCTAAATTAATATTACATTTACATTCCAAAGTCCAAGGTTAATGTGTAAATATACTTTAATTCAGTTTTAAAAGAAAACTAAATCTGGGGGACTACATTTGAAAATATCATTTTGTTAGTGCACAGATTTGGTGTCCGCAGCT